>NW_007165265.1:0-685 GCF_000164805.1 Carlito syrichta
TAGCTGTCTTAACTAGCTAGTCAGCAGAATAGGCAGCTGACTTAATTAGCTTGCTACCTAGGTAGAGAGCTGGATATCTTGCTGTCTTAATTAGTTGACTTAACCAGCTAGCCACCTGGCTAGCCAGCTGACTCAACTTGCTGACTTAACTAATTAGCCAGCTGGATAGCCATCTGGATTAACTAGCTCTATACCTAGCTAGTCAGTTGGCTAGCCAGCTGACTTAACCAGCTGACTTAATTAGCTACCCAGCTGGCTAGCCAAAAAACTTAACTGGATCACTATGTAACTAGCCAGCTGGCTAGCCAGCTGACTAAACTAGCTGACTTAAATAGCGGGCCTGCTTGCTAGTCAGCTGAATTAACTAGTTTGCTATATAGCTAGCCAGCTGGCTAGCCAACTGACTTAACTAGGTGACTTAACTAGCTAATCAGCTGTCTAGCTGGTTGATTTCAGTAGCAAGCTAGATTGTGAGCCAGCTGGCTAGGTAGCTGACTTAACTAGGTGACTCAACTTTCTAGCCAGTAGGTTAGACATCTGACTTAACTATCTAGTGACCTAGCTAGCCAGGTGTCTAGGCAGCTAACTTAACTAGGTGACTTAAGTAGCTAGCCAGCTGGCTAGCAGCGTGACCTAACTCCCTAGCTACCTAGATAGCCAGCTTGATATCCAGCTGTCTTAATTA
>NW_007165266.1:0-499 GCF_000164805.1 Carlito syrichta
TGGAGATACATAATAATGCACGCACGTTTACACACATTCACGGTACACAGGCATTCAGATAGAGAGAGGCAATCAGACAGACTCTGATTCAGATATGGCTGCAAAAATGGGTATCACACATATGCAGAGGTGCCCAGACTTGCAGGAAGTCACCCCTGCCTTGGTCAGGGAGCTCCTCAGAGGTACTGCAGGGGACTGAGAACCAGCTCGAGCACAGGCCCCAGCCCCGACCCAGCCCAGTCCTCTGCCTTGTTCCCCACCGAGCTGCCCACCAGTGACACAGGACAAAGGATCTGGGTACTCTCGAAATGGCACCTCCTCTGAAACCAGACCCAGGGTTCCAATTCCCACTGCCACCCTCTCTTGGTTTCCCCACGACAGTCCACCCCCTACCCAGCTGGACCCAGACGATCCCCCCTCAAAGAGGTGGAGAGGTAGAACCCAGGAGGTCCCAGGCCTTGACTCTGTTGGGGGCCTCAGGGACCATCCCCCAACTCCC
>NW_007165267.1:0-726 GCF_000164805.1 Carlito syrichta
ATAGAGAGAGGCAATCAGACAGACTCTGTTTCAGATATGGCTGCAAAAATGGGTATCACACATATGCAGAGGTGCCCAGACTTGCAGGAAGTCACCCCTGCCTTGGTCAGGGAGCTCCTCAGTGGTACTGCAGGGGACTGAGAACCAGCTCGAGCACAGGCCCCAGCCCCGACCCAGCCCAGTTCTCTGCCTTGTTCCCCACCGAGCTGCCCACCAGTGACACAGGACAAAGGATCTGGGTACTCTCGAAATGGCACCTCCTCTGAAACCAGACCCAGGGTTCCGATTCCCACTGCCACCCTCTCTTGGTTTCCCCACGACAGTCCACCCCCTACCCAGCTGGACCCGGGCAATCCCCCCTCAAAGAGGTGGAGAGGTAGAATCCAGGAGGTCCCAGGCCTTGACTCTGCTGGGGGCCTCAGGGACCATCCCCCAACTCCCAGTCTCTCCTCTCTCCCAGTGTTAATACCTTCAGCCACCCAGGCACTTCTGCCCTGGCCCAGCCTGCACTGCCCCCTGCTGGAGGTGCCCAGAATTTAGAGTCTCAGTCGGCCTGTCCCAAACCAGTGCTTCTCTGGGACACAGGCATGGTTTCTCTGGCCCAAGACAGCCCCCCTAGACGTGTCCCAGGGAGTCTTCCACCCCAGCCCAGTCAGCTGTTCCTCCTCCTCTTGACTCCTCCAAGTTGCTGGTGGCCCCCTCACGGGATGGGCCAGACCCAGTCAC
>NW_007165268.1:0-857 GCF_000164805.1 Carlito syrichta
CTTTATTAAGAAAGAATAAAGAATCTGGGTTACACGAGTCCTCAATCCCAAAAATCTACAGAGCATCTTGGAAAGTGCTAAAAAGAATAAGAGTTTCAAAGCTGGATGTATCTAATGAGAGTCCTAATATACAGGAAAATACACAGCCCCTTGCCAAGGAAGAAAAAGAATCGGGGTTATAGCAGTCCTCAGTCCTAAATATCACCACACCATCTTCTGTGGGCTAAACAAGAATCAAGATTTAGAAGCTGGAACATAGGTAATAGCAGTCCTCATATGCAGAATCTAATGATATCTTCCTAAGCAGAACTAAGAAATCTCTTTTAAACGATTCCTCTGTCACAATATCTACATGACTTCATGCTAATGGCAAAACAAGAATCAGGGTTTCCAAACAAGATTCTGGGGAAAAGGAGTTCCCATATACAGGACATTCCATGTCCCCTTGCTAAAGAAGAATAAGGAATCTGTGATACACTAGTCCACAATCAGAAAAATTCTCAGGGTGTCTTGCTGTGATATAAACAAGAATCAAGGCTTCGGGCTCGTCTCATATTTCGGAGATATTTGGCTTGTGGGTATTATGAATCAGTCATTTCAGGACTCCAGCAACATTCTGGTACTCTTGAGAGTTGTAATCGGGTATCTGGTAGTACAAATTCCTTAAGTTCCTCAGGACAATGAAGGCCAGATTCCTGGAAGAAGGTATCATCTTGCCATACTTGGTTGTAACTTTGGTCTTAAGATGAAGTTGGTAATCCTTAAATTTCCGTTTGTACTTTATTTGCAGAGAGGTGGAGAGTTTTGCACTTGCCAAATATTTAGTACCAATTATAAAAATGTAACCAGGATTCATG
>NW_007165268.1:1277-2440 GCF_000164805.1 Carlito syrichta
CTGGAAGTCCTCATATACAGGAAACTGCACTGTCTATTGCTGAAGGAGAATAAAGAATCTGGTTTACTCGTGTCCTCGATCCCAATAAAACTTCAGGGTTTCTTGTTAAGGGCTAAACACGAAGTTGGGTTTTTGAAGCATAAACTAGGGAAATGAAATCCTCATATACAGGCAACTGCACTGACTTTTCCTAAGAAAGACTAATGAATGTGATTGAAATGTTTACTCAATCTCCAAAAAAGCATACGGCGTCTTCCTAAGATCTCAACAAGAATCAGACTTTTGATGCCAGTATCTGTGAACAGGAGTACTCATATACAGGAAACTGCATGGCTGTTGCTAAAAATAAGGAATCTGGGTTATACGAGTCATCAGTCCTGAAAATCTACAGGGCATCTTGCTGACGCCTAAAGAAGAATCAGGGATTCGAGGCATGAATGTGGGTAAAAGCAAGTCTCCTATGCAGGAAACTACATGGCCTCTTGCTAATAAAATAGGAGAAATCTCTTTTCCACGGTTCATCTATTAAAAAACTACATGGCGTCTTACTAAGGGAGAAACAAGGATCAGGGTTTCAAAACAGGAATTTAGGGAAAGAGAGTCCTCACATACAGGACTCTACACGGCCTCCAACTAAGTACGAATAAAGAATCTTTGTTGTATGCGTTCCAATCTAAAAAATTCCCAAGATGTCTGCTATGGGACAAACAAGAAACAGAGCTTCGAGCTCCCCAAATGTTTTGGAGCAACTTAGCATGCGGATATTATGAATCAGTCATTTCAGGACTCCAGCAACATTCTGGTGCTCTTAAAAGTTGTAAACGGGTATTGGGCACTCCAAGTCCATTAGGTACCTCAGAACAACTTGAGAATTGTAATCGGGTATCTGGTAGTACAAGTCCCTTAGGTTCTAGGGACAATTAAGGCCAGTTTCCCGGAAAAAAGTATCATCTTGACGTATTTGGATGTAACTTTGGTCTTAACATGAACTTGGTAATCCTTAAATTTCCATTTGTACTTTATTTGTAGAGGGACCGAGGGTTTTGCAGTTGCTAATAATTAGTACGAATTATTAAAATGTAACCAGGATTCATGGAATCCACGTCCCTAGGAAATATCTGGGCATCTGCATTTTGTATAAAGAGTTTTAGAATCCTCATGTA
>NW_007165268.1:3314-12598 GCF_000164805.1 Carlito syrichta
ACCCGATAATCCTTTCCATTCTGTGTCTCTTTTTATTTGAGAAGGGAAAAGTGTTTGCACTTGCCAAATGTTTACTACGTACTTTTAATGGTAACCAAGAATCATGGAAACCACATACCTAGGAATTCTGGGCATCTGTCTATTTATATACTGAATTAGGATTCCAAATCGACAGGAAAAATCAGGGCATCTTACTGAGAATAAAAAGGAAACCCGGTTCTAGGAGTTCTCATTTACCAGAATCCACAGGGCCTCTTGATAAGGTTTAATCAGCAATCTGGGCTTCTGGGTCTCAACATTTTCAGACCTACTTGCTCCGTGGATATGCTAAATCTGTCATTATACATCCTCAGGATCTTTCTGATCCTCTTGTTTGTTGTAATCAAGGATTTGTCCCTAGAAATACTTTTGTTTCCTGTGAGCAGCTATGATCAAATTCATATTCCCCAGAATCAAAAGGTATATTGGTACAAAATTCTTCGATTCAGGTGACCTCAAAGTACAGAAAATTCTTGTGGGTGGGCAGTTAGGAATCGGGATTTGGGTTTGGAATATTCCACATTTTGGGGAGGTCTTGTGAAGGGGAATCAGGAATCTTGGATTCCAATTCCCAAAGAACATTATGGACGTCTTTCTCTTGATATCCAAAACACTAGAATTCTCGGTCACCAGGAACTGTCTCGGCATACTGCAGAGTGAAGCAGGAAGCTGGGTAATGGAGGTCGTCATATACAGGAAACTGCACGTCATATTGCTAAGAAAGTATAAGGAATCTCCCTTATATGAATCCTCAATCCCAAAATTACAGGCCATCTTCCTAAGAGGTAACCACCAATCAGGTTTTCGAAGCAGGAATCTGGGTAATGGAAGTCCTCACGTACAGGAAACTTCACTGCCTATTGCTAAGTAAGAATAAGGAATCTGCATTACTCGGGTCCTCAATCCCAAAAAAGCTTAAGGTCATCTTCCTATAGGCTAAACACGAAACATGGTGTTTTCGAGCATGAATCTGGGAAATGAAGTCCTTATTTACAGGCAACAACATGACCTTTTGATAAGAAGGAATAAGGACCCTGGGTTACACGAGTCCTCAATCCCAAAAATCTACAGAGCATCTTGGAAAGTTCTAAATAGAATCAGAGTTTCGAAGCAGAATGTATCGAATGAGAGTCCTAATATACAGCAAAATACACAGCCCCTTACCAGGGAAGAAAAAGAATCGGGATTATAGCAGTCCTCAGTCCTTAAAATCAACAGGACATCTGCTGTGGGCTAAACAAGAATCAGGGTTTAGAAGCTGGAACATAGACAATAGCAGTCCTCATATGCAGAATCTATAAGATCTCTAGCTAAGGAGATCTAAGAAACCTATTTTACACGGTTCCTCCGTCACAATATCTACATGATATATTGCTAATGGCAAAACAAGAATCAGGGTTTCCAAACAGGATTCTTGGGAAAGGGAGTCCTCATATACAGGATGTTACATGGCCCATCTCTAAGGAAGAATAAGGAATCTGTGATACACTAGTCCACAATCTGAAAAATTCTCAGGGTGTCTTTCTGCGGTATCAACATGAATCAAGGCTTCAATCTCATCTCATGTTTCAGAGATATTTGGCTTGTGGGTATTATGAATCAGTCATTTCAGGAATCCAGCAACATTCTGGTCCTCTTGAGAGTTCTATTCGGGTATCTGGTAGTATAAATCCCTTAAGTTCTTCGGGACAATTAAGACCAGATTCTCGGGAAAAAAGTATCATATTGCCATATTTGGATGTAACTCTGGTCTTAAGATGAACTTGGTAATCCTTAAATTTCCGTTTGTACTTTATTTGTAGAGGGGCCGAGGGTTTTGCATTTGCCAAATATTTAGTACATATTATTGAAATGTAACCAGGATTCATGGATTCCACGTCCCTAGGAAACATCTGGGCATCTGCATTTTTGAACACAGAGTTCTGGAATCCACATGGACAGGGAATTTAAGGGCATCTTGCTGAGAACTGAAATGGAATCTGGTTCTTGTAGTTCTCTTTCGCCTAAATCTACAAAGTCTCTTGATAAAGTTTAATCAGCAATATGGGCTTCTATGTCACCACATTTTTAGTGTGGTTTTTGAAAATGGCCCAGGAATCTTGGGTTCCAATTCCTCAAGAATTTTATGGGAGTCTTTCTCTTGATATCCAAGCAACTGGAATTCTAGGTCACCAGTAAATATCTTGGCGTCTTGCTGAGAATGAAGCAGGAATTTCAATAATGGGACTCCTCATATACAGAACACTATACGACCTGTTGCTACGGAAGCATAAGGCATCTTGGTTACATGAAGCCTCCATTCCAAAAACCTACAAATCGTCTTGCTAAGAGATAGCCACCATTCAGGTTTTGAGAGTCGGTATCTGGATAATGGAAGTCCAAATATACTGGAAACTGCACTGTCTATTGCTAAAGGAGAATAAGGAATCTGGTTTACACGTGTCCACCATCCCAATAAAATCTTCAGGATTTCCTGCTAAGGGCTAAACACGAATTTGGGTTTCTGAAGCATAAACTAGGACAATAAAATCCTCATATACAGGCAACTGCACTGACTTTTCTTAAGAAAGAATAAGGAATGTGGGTGACATGTTTTCTTAATCTCCAAAGAACTATACGGCGTCTTCCTAAGATCTAAACATGAATGACGCATGTATCTGTGAACAGGAGTACTCACTAAGGGCAACTGCACGGCAGTTGCTAAAAATATTGAATCTGGGTTATATGAGTCCTCAGTCCTGAAAATGTACAGAGCATCTTGCTGACGGCTAAAGAACAATCAGAGATTCGAGGCATGAATATGTGTAATAGCAATCCTCATAGACAGGAAACTACATGTCCTCTTGCTATGAAAAAAGAAGAAATCTGTTTTCCACGGCTCCACTATCAAAAAATCTACATGGCTTCTTACTAAGGGCCAAACAAGAATCAGGGTTTCGAAACAGGAATATAGGGAAAGAGAGTCCTCACATACACGACACTACACGGCCTCCAACTAAGTACGAATAAAGAATCATTGTTGTACGCATCCTCAATCCAAAAAAATTTCTAGGGTGTCTGCTATGGGACAAACAAGAAAAAGAGCTTCGGTCTCCCAAAATGTTTCTGAGCAATTTAGCATGTGGAGATTATGAATCGGTCATTTCAGGACTCCAGCAATATTCTGGTCCTCTTAAAAGTTTTAAATGGTTATTGGACACTCCAAGTCGGTTCGGTTCCTTGGAAAAAGTAAGGGCAGATTCCAGGACAAAAAGAATCTTCTTGCCATATTTGGATGGAACTCTGATCTTAAGGTGAAACCTGTAGTCCTTCCGCTTCCATGTCTCTATTTATTTTGAGATGGGACAAGGGTTTTAGAGTTGCCAAATGTTTACTACGTACTTTTAATGGTAACCAGGAATCATGGAATCCACGAACCTAGGAAACTTCTGGGAATCTGTCTTTTGATATACTGATTTTGGAATCCAAATCGACAGGAAAAATCAGGGCATCTTACTGAGAATAACAAAGTCTCTTGATAAGGTTTAATCAGCAATCTGGGCTTTTATTTCGCCCCATTTTTAGTGTGTCTTTTGAAAAGGGATCAGGAATCTTGGGTTCCAATTCCTCAAGAACTTTATGGGAGTCTTTCTCTTTATATCCAAGCAACTGAAATTCTAGGTCACCAGGACATATCTTGACGTCTTGCGGAGAATGAAGCAGGAATTTCAGTAATGGGAGTCCTCATTTACAGAACACTACACAGTCTGTGGCTACGGAAGTATAAGATATCTTGCTTACACGAGGCGTCTATCCCAAAAACCTACAGACTGTCTTGTTAAGAGATAACCACCATTCAGATTTTGTGAGTAGGAATCTGGATATTGGGAGTACTCATATACAGAAAACTCACTCTCTATTGCTAAAGGAGAATGAGTAATCTGGTTTACAGGTGTCCTCCATCCCAATAAAACTTCAGGGTTTCTTGCTAAGGGCTAAACACGATTTTGGGATTTTGAAGCATAAACTAGGGAAACGAAATGCTCATATACAGGCAAATGCAATGACTTTTCCTAAGAAAGAATAAGGAATGTGGGTTACATGTTTTCTCAATCTCCAAAAAAATATACGGCGTCTACCTAGATCTAAACAAGAATTAAGCTGTCGACGCATGTATCTGTGAACAGGAGTACTCATATACAGGTAACTGCACGGCTGTTGCTAAAAATAAGGAATCTGGGTTATACGAGTCTTCATTCCTGAAAATCTACAGGGCATCTTGTTAACAGCTAAAGAAAAATCAGGGATTCGAGGCATGAATGTGGGTAATAGCAGTCCTCATAAACAGGAAACTACATGGCTTCCTGCTAATAAAAGAGAAGAAATCCGTTTTCCACAATTCGTCTATCAAGAAATCTACAAGACTTCTTACTAAGGGCTAAACAAATATCAGGGTTTCGAAACAGGAATCAAGTGAAAGAGAGCCCTCACATACAGGACACTACATGGCCTCTAACTAAGTATGAATAAAGGATCATTGTTGTACGCGTCCTCAATCCTAAAAACTCCCAGGATGTCTGTTATGGGACAAACAAGAAACAGATCTTCGAGCTCCCCAAATGTTTCAGTGCAATTTAGTATTTGGATATTATGAATCGGTCATTTCAGGAGTCAGACAACATTCTGGTCCTCTTAAAAGTTGTAAATGGTATTGGGAACTCCAAGTCCGTTAGGTTTCTCAGAACTAAGGCCAGATTCCAGAACAAAAAGAATCTTCTTGCCATACTTGGATGTAACTCTGGTCTTAAGAGAAACCCTGAAATTCTTCCCCTTGCGTGTCTCTTGTGATTTTGAGAAGGGACTAGCCAAATGTTTACTACGTACTTTTAATGTTAACCAGGAATCATGGAATCCACGAACCTAGGAAGCTTCTGGGCTTCTGTCTTGTTATACTGAATTTGGAATACAAATCGACAGGAAAAATCAGGTCATCTTACTGAGAATAACAAGGAAATCCAGTTCTAGGAGTTCTCATTTTCCGGAATCTACAGGGCCTCTTGATAAGGTTTAATGAGCAATCTGGGCTTCTGGGTCCCAACATTTTCAGTGCTACTAGCTCCGTGGATACGCTAAATATGTCATTACAGATCCTCAGGATTATTCTGGTCCTCTTGTTAGTTGTAATCAAGGATTTGGCCCTAGAAATACTTTTGCTTCCTGGGACCATCTAGGATCGTAATCGTATTCCCCAGAATCAAAAGGTATACTGGTACAAAATTCCTCGAATCAAGTGACCTCAAAGTACAGAAAATTCTTGTGGGTGGGCAGGTAGAAATTGGGGTTTTGTGTTTGGAATATACTACATTTTGGGGAGGTCTTGTGAAGGGGAACCAGGAATCTTGGATTCCAGTTACCAAAGAACATTATGGGAGTCTTTCTCTTGATATCCAAAAAACTGGAATTCTCGGTCACCAGGGAGTGTCTCGGCATCCTGCAGAGTGAAGCAGGAAGCTGGGTAATGAAGGTGGTCTTGTACAGGAAACTACACTTCATATTGTTAAGGAAGTATAAGGAATCTTCCTTATATGAGTCCTGAATCCCAAAAACTACAGGCTGTCTTCCTAAGACGTAACCACGAATCAGGTTTTTGAAGTAGGAATCTGGGTAATGGGAGTCCTAACATAAATGAAAATTCACTGCCTATTGCTAACTAAGAATAAGGAATCTGCGTTACTCGGGTCCTCAATTCCAAAAAGCTTAAGTTCATCTTGCTATGGGCTAAACACGAATCTGGGTGTTTTCGAGCATGAATCTGGAAAATGGAGTCCTTATTTACAGGTAACTACATGACCTTTTGCTAAGAAAGAATAAGGATTCTGGGTTACACGTGTCCTTATTTCCAAAAATCTACAGAGCATCTTGGAAAGTTCTAAAAAGAATCAGAGTTTCAAAGCAGTATGTATCTAATGAGAGTCCTAATATACAGGAAAATACACAGTACCCTGCCAAGGAAGAAAAAGAATCGGGGTTATAGCAGTCCTCAGTCCTTAAAGCAACAGTCTATCTCCTTGGGCTAAACAAGAATCAGTGTTTAGAAGCTGGAACATAGGTAATAGCCGTTCTCATATGCTGAATCTACATATTCTCTACATAAGGAGAACTAAGAAACCAGTTTTACACAGCTCCTCCTTCACAATATCTACATGACCTCTTGCTAATGGCAAAACAAGAATCAGGGTTTCCAAACAGGATTCTGGGGAACGGGAGTCCTCATATAGAGGACATTACATGGCCCCTCAGTAAAGAAAAAGAAGGAATCTCTGATACATTAGTCCACAATCCGAAAAATTCTCAGGACGTCTTGCTGCGGTATAAACAAGAATCAAGGCTTCGAGCTCATCTCATGTTTCAGAGATAATTGGCTTGTGGGTATTTTGAATCAGTCATTTCAGGACTCCAGCAACATTCTGATCCTCTTGAGAGTTGTAATCGGGTATCTGGTAATACAAATCCCTTATTTTCTTCGGGACAATTAAGGCCAGATTACCGGAAAAAGAGTATCATATTGCCGTATTTGCATGTAACTTTGGTCTAAAGATGAACTTGGTAATCCGCAAATTTCCGTTTGTACTTTACTTGTAGATGGGCTGAGGATTTTGCAGTTGCCAAATATTCAGTACGAATTATTAAAATGTAACCAGGATCCATGGATTACACGTCCTTAGGAAACATCTTGGCATCTGCATTTTTGTACACAAAGGTTTGGAATCCACATGTACAGGGAAATTCAGGGCATCTTGCTGAGAAGGAAAGGGAATCCGGTTCTAATAATTCTCAGTCACCTAAATCTACAAAGTCTCTTGATAATGTTAAATAAGCAATCTGGGCTTCTATGTCGCCACATTTTTAGTGTGTCTTTTGAAAATGGCCCAGGAATCTTGGGTTCCAATTCCTCAAGAACTTTATGGGAGTCTTTCTCTTGATATCCAAGCAACTGGAATTCTAGGTCACCAGGAAATATCTAGGCGTCTTGCTGAGAACGAAGCAGGAATTTCAATAATGGGAATCCTCATATACAGATCACTACATGACCTGTTGCTACCGAAGAATAAGGAATCTTAGTTACACGAGGCCTCCATCCTAAAAACATACAGACCTTCTTGCTAAGAGATAACCACCATTCAGGTTTTGGGAGTAGAAAATCTCGATAACGGGAGTCCTCATATACAGGAAACTACTCTGTCTATTGCTAAAGGAGAATAAGGAATCTGGTTTACACGTGTCCTCCATCCCAATAAAACTTCAGGGTTTCTTGAAAAGGACTAAAAACGAATTTGGGTTTTTGAAGCATAAACTAGGGAAAAGAAATGCTCATATACAGACAAATGAACTGATTTTCCTAAGAAAGAATAAGGAATGTGTGTGACATGTTTTCTCAATCTCCAAAAAAATATACAGCGTCTTCCTAAGATCTAAACAAGAAACAAGATTTCCACGCATGTATCTGTGAACAGGAATACTCATATACAGGTAACTGCACGGCTGTTGCAAAAAATAAGGAATCTGGGTTATACGAGTCCTCAGTCCGGAAAATCTACCGGGCATCTTGCTGACGGCTAAAGAAGAATCAGAGATTCGAGGCATGAATGTGGCTAATAGCAATCCTCAAATACTGGAAACTATATGGCCTCTTGGTAACAAAAGAGAAGAAATCTGTTTCCCACGGTTCCTCTATCAAAAAATCTATATGAATTCTTAGTAAAGGCTAAACAAGTATCAGGGTTTCGAAACAAGAATCAAGGGAAAGAGAGTCCTCACATACAGGACACTACATAGCCTCCTACTAAGTATGAATAAAGAATCATGGTTGTATGTGCCCTCATTCCAAAAAATTCCCAGGTTGTCTGCTATGGACAAAAAAGAAATAGATCTTTGAGCTCCCCAAATGTTTCAGAGCACTTTACTATTCAGATATTATGAATCGATCATTTCAGTACTCCAGCAACCTTCTGGTCCTCTTAAAAGTTGTAAATGGTACTGGGCACTCTAAATCCGTTAGGTTCCTCAGAAAAACTAAGGCCAGATTACAGGACAAAAAGAATCTTCTTGCCATATTTGGATGTGACTCTGGTCTTAAGGTGAACCCTGTAATCCTACCACTTCCATGTCTCTTTTTATTTTGAGTAGGGACAAGGGTTTTGCACTTGCCAAATGTTTTCAACGTACTTTTAATGGTAACCAGGAATCATGGAATCCACAAACCTAGGAAACTTCTGGGCATCTGCCTTTTGATACACTGAATTTGGAATCCAAATAGACAGGAAAAACCAGGGCGTCTTACTGAGTATTAAAAGGAAATCCGGTTCTAGGTGTCCTCATTTCTGTAATCTACAGGGCCTTTGGTAAGGTTTAATCAGCAATCTGGGCTTTTGGGTCCCTACATTTTCAGAGCTACTTGCTCCGTGGATACGCTAAATCTGTCATTACAAATCCTCAGGATGCTTCTGGTCCTCTTGTTAGTTGAAATCAAGGATATGGCCCTAGAAATCCTTTTGTTCCTGAGACCATCTACGATCATAATCATATTCCCCAGACTCAAAAGATATATTGGTACAAAATTCCTCAATTCAGGTGACCTCAAAGTACAGAAAATTTTTGTCGGTGTGCAGGTAAAAACTGGGGTATTGGGTTTGGAATATTCCACCTTTTGGAGAGGTCTTGTGAATGGGAACAAGGAATCTTGGATTCCAGTTCCCAAAGATCATTATGGACGTCTTTCTCTTGATATCCAAAAAACTGGAATTCTCAGTCACCAGGAAGTGTCTCGGTATCTTGCATAGTGAAGCAGGAAGCTGGGTAATGTAGGTCGTCATATACAGGAAACTACACGTCATATTGCTAAGGAAGTATAAGGAAATGTCCTTAAATTAGTCGTCAATCCCAAAAACTACACGCCGTCTTCCTAAGATGTAACCAGCAATCCGGTTTTTGAAGTAGGAATCTGCGTAATGGTAGTCCTCACATAAAGGAAACGTCTCTGCCTATTGCTAAGTAAGAATAAGGTATCTGCGTTTCTCGGGTCCTCAATCCCAAAAATCTACAGAGCATCTTGGAAAGTTCTAAAAAAAATCAGAGTTTCGAAGCAGGATGTATCTAAAGAGAGTCCTAATATACAGCCATATACACATCCCCTTGCCAAGGAAGAAAAAGAATGGGGGTTATAGCAGTCCTCAGTCCTTAAAATCAGCAGGTCATCTGCTGTGGGG
>NW_007165269.1:0-830 GCF_000164805.1 Carlito syrichta
TAAGTCAGGTAACCGGTCTGCCAACTAACCATCAAAGTAGTAAAGTGAGCTAACCAATCGCCTGACTAGTTGATCAACTTGTCAGTTGACAAGTTAGCACAGCTAACAAGTCAGCCGACTAGTTAAGTCAGCTGGCTAACCAGCTAGCTAGGTAGTTTAGTCACCTCATTAAGTCTGTTGGCTAGTCAGCTCACTAGTTAGTTAAAAAGCTAGTTAAGTCAGCTGGCTACAAAAATGTCTATCTAGCTATTTCAGCTTGTTAAGACAGCTGGCTAGCTAGTTAGCTAGTTATGTCAGCTATTTTTGTCAACTTGCTAACTAGTTAAGTCAGCTAGTCAATTGGGCTAGCTAGTTAGATAACTAGCTAGCTAGTTATTTCAGCTAGTATAGTCAGCTGGCTAGCTAAGTAGCTACCTAGTTAAGTCAGCTGGCTAGCTAATTAAGTTAGTTAATTCACCTGGTTAACCCGCTACCTAGCTGGGTAGCTAGCTAGTTAATTCAGCTGGCTAGCCAGCTGGCTAGCTAGTTAAGTCACCTAGTTTTGGCAGCTCGCTTTTCAGCTGGTTAGCTAGGTAGTTGGGTAGTTAAGTCAGCAGAAAAGCCAGCGTGACACATAGGCAGCTAGCTAGTTAAGTTAGCTGGATAGCCACCTGGCTAGCTAGTGATTTCAGCTAGTTAATTCAGCTGGCTAGCCAGCTGGCTAATGAGTTAAGTCAACTAGTTGTGTCAGCTGGCTAACCAGTTGTCTAGTTGCTTAGGTCAGCTAGTTAATTCAATTAGCTAGCAATCTGGCTAGCTAGAGCTAGCGAGATAAGTCAGTTGGCTAGCCA
>NW_007165269.1:1854-2761 GCF_000164805.1 Carlito syrichta
CTAGTTGGCTACCAACTCAACTAGCTGGTCAGTTAAATAGTGGGCTCGCTCACTTTTCATCAGGTCAGCTAACTAGTCAGCATGCTCACCAGTCAAGAGATCAAATCACTTGTCGGCTTGCTCGCAGACCCAGAGGACAGCTAGCTAGTCAGCTTGCTTGCTAGGCATGTAGTTAAGTCAGGTCACCATTAGGCTTGCTCGCTAGCTTACCTGTTAAGGCAGCTCACACTTTGGCTCTCTTGCAAGTCTAGAAGTTAAGTTGGCTCAACTGACGGCTCACTTGCTGGCTGACTAGGTAAGTATTCTGACCAGACAGCTCACTCACCAGGTGACTAAAGTCAGCTGACCACTCAGCTCATTCGCCGGCCGACTATTTAATTCTGCTGACCAGTTGGCTCACTCGCTGGCCTACTAGTTAAGTCAGCTCTTGGTAGGCGACGAGATGACCAAGTAGTTAACTAAACTAACTAATCGGCCGACTAGTTGGCCCACTTTTCAGCCAACAAGTTAGCTCAGCTAAGTAGTAGGTCGAATAGTAAGGCCAGCTAAATAGTTGGTCAGCTAGTTGACTGACTAATTAGGTCAGTAAACTAGCCAGCCAACTTGTTAAGTGAGCTACCTATTGGGACAACATGTCAGTCCATTAGTTAACCGAGCTAACTAGTCGGGTGACTATTCGGCCGAATGTTAAGCCAGCTACCAAGTCAGCCTAGTAGTCAGCCAACTTGTTTAACGAGATAAGTAGTCGTCCGACTCGTCAGCCAACAAGTTGTCACCCAGCTTACTCATCAAAAAATTAGTTAAGTCAGCTACTTAACTCATTTAACAACTAGTTAAAACAGTTAGTTAACTCATTAACCAACTCGTTAAGTCAGCTAGCTACCTCGTTAGCCAACTAGTTAAGTCA
>NW_007165270.1:0-3807 GCF_000164805.1 Carlito syrichta
AAGTCAGCTATTTAAGTCAGGTGGTTAGCCCAAATTTCTAGCTATGCAGCAAGATAGTTAACTCAGTTGGCTAGCCAGCTGGCTAGCTAAATATGTCAGCTAGTTAATCAGCTAGCTAGCTAAGTAGAGAACTAGTTAAGTCAGCTGGATAGCCAGCTGGCTCACTAGTTAAGTCATCTAGCTGAATCATCTGGCTAGCGAGATGGCTAGATGGCTAAGTCAACTAGTTAAATCAGCTGGGTAGTCAGCAGGCTAGCTAGGTAGCAAGGTAGTTAAGTCAACTGGCTAGCAAGTGGGATAGCTAGTTAAGTCAGTTAGTTAATTCATTTGCTTCCCAGCTGGCTAGGTAGGTAGCTAGCTAGTCAACTAGCTTCCTAGCCGACTGGTTAGCTGGTAAGGACAGCTAGTTAATTCAGCTGGCCATCCAGCTGGCTAGCTAATTAAGTCAGCTGGCCAGCCAGCTGGCTAGCTGGTTATGTCAGCTAGTTAAGTCAGCTGGCCAGGAAAGTGGCTATCTAGGTAGCTAGCTAGTTAAGACAGCTAGATAAGTCAACTGGCTACATAGGTAGCTATCTAATTAAGTTATATAGATGAGTCAGCTGGCTAGTAAGTTAAGTCAGTTAATTACGTCAGCTGGCAAACCAGCTGCCTAGTAAGGTACCTAGCTAATTAAGGCAGCTGCTTCAACTGCTGGCTAGCTAGTTAAGTAACTTAGTTAAGTTACTTAGTTAAGTCAACTTGCTTGCAGGCAGTTTAGCTGGGTAGTTAGGTAGTTAAGTCAGTTGACAAGCCAGCAGGCTATATAGGTAGGTAGCAAGTTAAGTCAGCTGGCTAGCCGTCAGGTGCCTAGTTATGTCAACTAGATAGATCAGCTAGCTATTCACCTGTCTAGCTAGGTCGCTAGCTAGTTAAGTCTGCTGGCTAGCCAGCTGGATACTTCATTAAAGTCAGCTAGTTAAGTCAACTGGCTAGCCTGCTGGCTAGGTAGGTAATTAGGAACTTAAGTCAGCTGATAGCCAGCTGGCTAGCTAGTTAATTCAGCTAGTATAGTCAGCTGGCATGCAATAATGCTAGCTAGGTAGCTAGCTAGTTAACTCAGCTGTCTAGTCTGCTGGCTAGATAGTTAAATGACCAAGTTAATTCAGCTTACTAGCCAGCTGGCTAGCTAGGTAGCTTGCCAGTTAAGTCAGCTCGCTAGACGGCTTGCTAGCAAGATGTCACCTAGTTAATCAGCTGGATAGCCAACTGGCTAGCTATGTAGCAAGCTAGTTAATTCAACTGGCTAGAAAGCAGGCCAGCTAGTTAAAACAGCTAATTAAGTCAGCTGACTAGCCAGCTGTCTAACTAGGTAGTTACCTAGTTAAGTCAGATGGCTAGCCAGCTGGCTAGCTAATTAAGTCAGCTAGTTAAGAAACTTGGCTATACAGATGTCTAGAGAGTTAGAGAGCTAGTTAAGTCAGCTGGCTAGCCACCTGGATAACTAGTTAAGCCAGCTAGTTTAGACACCCTGCTGGGCAGCTGCCTAGCACATTAATCAACTAGTTGATTAATTAGTTGGCTAACCAGCTAGCTACCTACTTAAGTTACCTCGTTAAGTCAATTGGCTACCCAGATCACTAGCTAGTTAAAAAGGTACTTAATTCAGAGGGCTACACAGCTGTCTGGCTAGATATTTCAGCTAGTAAAGTCAACTGCCTAGCTAGGTAGCCAGCTAGTTAAGTCAGCTAGTTATATCAGCTATCTAGCTAGTTTCATCAGCTAGTTAAGTTGGCTAGCTAGCTAGTTAGCTAGGATGCTAGCTAGGTATTTCAGCTAGTAAAGTCAGCTGCTTTGCTAGGTAGCTAGATAGTTATGTCAGCTAGTTACTTCAGCTGGTTAGCTAGTTAAGTCAGGAAGTTAAGTCAGCTGGCTAGCCACTTACCTAGCTGGGTAGCTAGCTAGTTAAGTCAGCTGGAAATCTAGTTGGCTAGCTAGTTATGTCACCTAGTTAGGTCGGCTTGCTAGCCAGCTGGTTAGCTAGAAAGCTAGCTAGTTAAGTTAGCTGACAAGCCATCAGGATATTGAGGTTGCTAACTAGATAAGTCATCTGGCTATCCAGCTGGCTAAATAGGTAGCTAGACAGTTATGTAAGCCTGCTAGCCAGCTGGCTCAATAGTTCAGTAACCTAGTTAAGTCAGCTGGCTAGACAGCTGGCTAGCTAGGTAGCTAGCTAGTTATGTCAGCTGTCCAGCCAACTGGCTAGCTAGTTAAGTAACCTAGTTAAGATAGCTGTCTAGCCAGCTGGCTACCTATATAGCAAGCTAATTAATTCAGCTGACTAGCAAGCAGGCCACCAATTTAAGTCAGCTAGTTAAGTCAGCTGGCTTGCTAACTGGCTATCTATGTAGCAAACTAGTTGAGTCAGTTGGCTAGCCACCTGGCTAGCTATTTAAGTCAATTAGTTAATTCATCTGGATTCCCAGCTGGCTAGCTATGTAGCTAGCTAGTTAAATCAGCTGACTAGCCACCAGGCTAGCTAATGTTGTCAGCTAGTTATGTCAGCTCGCTAGCCAGCTAGCTAAATTGTTTTGTCAGCTTGGTGAGTCAGTTGGCTAACCAGCTGGCTAGCTTGTTAATTCAGCTAATTCATTCAAGTGGCTAGCCAACTGGCTAGCCAGGGTTGCTCACTACTTTAGTCAGCTGACTAAAGTAGCTGACTGGGTTAAGTCAGCCAGTTAAGTCAGCTGGCTAGCCACCTGGCTCATTAGGTAGCTAGCTAGCTAAGGTAGTTGGCTAGCCAGATGGCTACCTAATTAAGTGAGCTGGCTAGACAACTGGCTGGGTAGGTGGCTAGCTAGTTAAGCCAGCTGGCTAGCCAGATGGCTATCTTGTTAATTTTGCTAGTTAAGTCAACTAGTTAGCAACTGGCTAATTTGGTGGCTGGCAAGTTAAGCCAGCTGGTTAGCAGGCTTGTCAGGCAGGTGGTCAGCTAATTAAGCCAACTGGCTAGCTGGCTGACCAGCAGGATGGCTGACTAGTTAAGCTGGCTGGCTATCCGACTGTCCAACCAGCAGGCTGCCTAATTAAGTCCGCTGGCTAGCCAGCTTGCCAGCATGCTAGCTAGCTAGCTGGTACCTTAGCCTGCAAGCCAGCCAGGTAGCTAGCTAGTTAAGCCAGATGTCTAGCAGTGTAGCCAAACATTTGGCTAGCTAGTTAAGTCAGCTGGCAAGCCAGCTATCTAGCCAACTTTCTAGTCAGCTACTTAAATCAGCTAGCTATCCAGCTAGCTAGTTAAGTCAGCTAGCTAGACAGCAAGATAACTTGTTTGGTATCCAGTTATGTCGGCTAGGTAGCCAGCCAGCTAGTCAGCTAGTCACCTAGCAAATAAGCTAGTTACTTAGCTATTTAGTTACTTAGCTAACTAGTCGGCTAGAAACTCAGCTAGCTGGTCATGTAACTAGTGGGATAACTCGCTTTCCATCAGGTCAGCAAACTAGTCGGCTCCCTTGCCTGCCAACTCGTTAGTAAACTAGTCAGCTTTTTCGCCAGTCAACAGGTCAACTAACTTGTCAGCTCTCTCACAGGGCAACAGGTTAGCTAGCTAGTAGGCTTGCTCTCCAGAACACTAGTTAAGTCAGCTCAACAGTCGACTTGATCACCAGCTGACTAGTTAAGGCAGTTTGCCTGTCGTCTCAATCGTTTGTTGACTAATTAAGTTGGCTCATTGGTCAGCTTACTGGCCTGCTGACTAGTTAAGTCCTCTGACCAGTCGGCTCACTTGCCAGTCGACTAAAGTCAGCTGACCAGTCAGTTCACTCGCCAGCCGAA
>NW_007165271.1:0-830 GCF_000164805.1 Carlito syrichta
TCACATCTGACCCTGAAGAAATACAAAAGATCATTAAAGACTACTACGTACACTTGTATGGAAACAAACTTGAAAACCATAAGGAAATAGAGGACTTTCTGACATCACACAACCGACCTAGGTTGGAACAAGAAGAAATTGAGACCCTAAATAAACCAATAACAATCAAGGAAATCGACCACATAATAAGAAAACTTCCTACGAAAAAAAGCCCTGGTCCAGATGGCTTTCCAGCAGAATTCTACAAGACATTTAAGGAGGAGCTGATACCAATCCTACTGAAGGTATTCCAGGCGATTGAAAAAGATGGAACTCTCCCCAAATCATTTTACGAAGCCAACATCACATTGATACCCAAGCCAGGTAAAGATCCAACAAAGAAAGAGAACTACAGGCCAATATCTTTGATGAACACAGATGCTAAAATTCTCAACAAAATCCTAGCAAACCGGATTCAGCAATACATCTCAAAAATCATCCACCATGACCAAGTAGGCTTCATTCCTGGCATGCAAGGCTGGTTTAACATTCGTAAAACCATAAATGTAATTAAATACATCAACAGATGTCAAAACAAAAACCACATGATCATATCATTAGATGCAGAAAAAAGCTTTTGATAAAATCCAGCACCCCTTCTTGATAAAAACCCTTGAACATCTAGGCATACGGGGAATATACCTCAAAATAATAAAAGCAATCTATGAGAAACCCACAGCCAGCATACTCCTAAATGGACAAAAATTGGAACCAATTCCCCTGAAACTGGAAACTAGACAAGGATGCCCACTCTCTCCCCTCCTGTTCAACATAGTATTGGAAAGTCCTGG
>NW_007165272.1:0-853 GCF_000164805.1 Carlito syrichta
CAGAAGGAAATGGAAAACTTTCTGACATCACACGGCCTACCTAGGTTGGAACAAGAAGAAATTGAGACCCTAAATAAACCAATAACAATCAAGGAACTCGACCACGTAATAAGAAAACTTCCTACGAAAAAAAGCCCTGGTCCAGATGGCTTTCCAGCAGAATTCTACAAGACATTTAAGGAGGAGCTGATACCAATCCTACTGAAGGTATTCCAGGCGATTGAAAAAGATGGAACTCTCCCCAAATCATTTTACGAAGCCAACATCACATTGATACCCAAGCCAGGTAAAGATCCAACAAAGAAAGAGAACTACAGGCCAATATCTTTGATGAACATAGATGCTAAAATTCTCAACAAGATCCTAGCAAACCGGATTCAGCAATACATCTCAAAAATCATCCACCATGACCAAGTAGGCTTCATTCCTGGCATGCAAGGCTGGTTCAATATTCGTAAAACCATAAATGTAATTAAATACATCAACAGATGTCAAAACAAAAACCACATGATCATATCACTAGATGCAGAAAAAGCTTTTGATAAAATCCAGCACCCCTTCTTGATAAAAACCCTTGAACATCTAGGCATACGGGGAACATACCTCAAAATAGTAAAAGCCATCTACGAGAAACCCACAGCCAGCATACTCCTAAATGGACAAAAATTGGAACCAATTCCCCTGAAAACTGGAACTAGACAAGGATGCCCACTCTCTCCCCTCCTGTTCAACATAGTTATTGGAAGTCCTGGCTAAAGCAATCAGAGAAGAGGAGGCAATCAGAGGTATTCAAATAGGAAAAGAGGAATTCAAGTTATCTCTCTATGCAGGTGATATGATGGTGTACCTTGAA
>NW_007165273.1:0-729 GCF_000164805.1 Carlito syrichta
CAATCAGAGAAGAGGAGGCAATCAGAAGTATTCAAATAGGAAAAGAGGAAGTCAAGTTATCTCTCTATGCAGGTGATATGATTGTGTACCTTGAAAACCCAAGAGAATCTGTCAAAAGCCTCCTTACATTGATAAAGGCCTTTGGCAAAGTCAGGATACAAAATAAATGTACATAAGACAATCGCATTTCTCTCAATAATAAAGAAACAGAAATCCAAATAAAAAACACAATTCCATTCACAATAGCCACAAAAAAAATGAAATACTTTGACATCTTCCTAACCAGTGACGTGAAAGACCTTTACAATGAAAATTACAAAACACTGCTCAAAGAAATCAAAGCTGACATGAAAAAGTGGAAAAATATCCCATGCTCATGGATCAGAAGAATCAACACTGTGAAGATGTCCATCTTACCTAAGGCAATCTACAAATTCAATGCAATACCCATTAAATTACCAACAACATTCTTCTCAGACCTAGAAAAAACAACACAGGAATTCATATGGAAACACAAACGTCCAAGAATAGCCAGAATAATCCTCAGCAATAAAAACAAAGCAGGTGGTGTCACAATACCAGACTTCAAACTTTACTATAAAGCTACAATCATCAAAACATCTTGGTATTGGTACAGGAACAGGCATATAGATCAATGGAACAGAATTGAGATTCCAGAAGCAAAACCTCAATTTCTCAACCAACTCATCTTCAACAAAGCCTCCACCG
>NW_007165274.1:0-813 GCF_000164805.1 Carlito syrichta
CCACATGCAGTGCAGAAGCATTTTTTTTCCCCCAAATCTTTTCCAGCATCTGATATTGTTTGTGTTATTAATGAAGGCCCGTTCTTACAGGGGTTACGTGGTAGTTCAATGTGGTTTTCCTTTGCATTTCTTTGATGATGAGTGAGGCTGAGCACGTTTTCATGTGTATCCTGGCTTCCCACATCTCTTCTATTTGAAGTGTCCAATCATGTATTTTTGCCACTTTTTAACGGGATTGTTTGTCTCTTTTTCTGAGTGTTTGATTTTCTTGTAGCTCACAGATGTTATCACGTTGTCAGATACATAGCTGGAGAATAGTCTGTCCCATTGGGGGGCTGTCTGCTTGCTATTTTGATGGTGTCTTGTATTTTGCAGAAGTTAATTCGTTTGGTACGATCCCAAGTGTCTAACATTGTTTTTAAGTTATGGGTATTGAGGGAGCTGAAGAGAGTAGCTGCCGGTTCCAGTTTTCATAAAGGAGTCTCCTGTGTTTCTGTGATGATTATAATTTGTTGTTTTACGTTTAGCTCTTTGATCCATTGAGAGTTAATGTGTATGGTGATAATGAGGGGTCCTGTTTGAATCTTGTTCATGTAGTCAGACTTTTCCCAGCAACATGTACTGAATAGGTTCTCCATTCCCCAGTGGTCCTGGAGGTTCCTTCAAAGATGAGTTCGGTGAGAATTTGAGGATTTCACTCTCTGTCCTGACCCATCAGCCTATGGACCTTTTCCAGTAGCAATACCAGGCTGTTTTGATTATTGTAAACTTATACTAAAGTTTCAAATGCGGAAAGTGAGAGTTCCTGCTGTG
>NW_007165275.1:0-757 GCF_000164805.1 Carlito syrichta
GAAGTGTCCAATCATGTATTTTTGCCACTTTTTAACGGGATTGTTTGTGTCTTTTTCTGACTGTTTGATTTTCTTGTACCTCACAGATGTTATCACGTTGTCAGATACATAGCTGGAGAATAGTCTGTCCCATTCGGGGGCTCTCTGCTTGCTATTTTGATGGTGTCTTGTATTTTGCAGAAGTTAATTCGTTTGGTACGATCCCAAGTGTCTAACATTGTTTTTAAGTTATGGGTATTGAGGGAGCTGAAGCGAGTAGCTGCCGGTTCCAGTTTTCATAAAGGAGTCTCCTGTGTTTCTGTGATGATTATAATTTGTTGTTTTACGTTTAGCTCTTTGATCCATTGAGAGTTAATGTGTATGGTGATAATGAGGAGTCCTGTTTGAATCTTGTTCATGTAGTCAGACTTTTCCCATCAACATGTACTGAATAGGTTCTCCATTCCCCAGTGGTCCTGGAGGTTCCTTCAAAGATGAGTTCGGTGAGAATTTGAGGATTTCACTCTCTGTCCTGACCCATCAGCCTATGGACCTTTTCCAGTAGCAATACCAGGCTGTTTTGATTATTGTAAACTTATACTAAAGTTTCAAATGCGGAAAGTGATAGTTCCTGCTGTGTATCTTTTGATAAGGATTCTTTCGGCTCTTCATGATTGTTTTAAATTTCATATGATTTCACTATTGTAATTTTCAGGTCTGAGAAGAATGATGTTAACTTATTGGTTTTTTCCCTGTATCACTCGTTTGCCTAAACGGC
>NW_007165276.1:0-734 GCF_000164805.1 Carlito syrichta
TCACTCAGGTTGGAGTGCAGAGGCCCACTCTCAGCCACTTCAGTCTCCATTGGCTAGACTCCTGTGATCTTCCCGCCACGGATGCCCAAATGGCCAGAACGACAGGCATGTGCCACCACACTCAGCTCATTTATTTAGCTTCTTATAGAGACAAAGTCTCATCTAGGTGCCCACGCTTATCTTGAACCTGGGGACTCAGGCCATCCTCTTTCCTCAGCCTCTCAAAGCACCGGTGTGTCAAGCATGAACCCCCATGCCAGGCCTCCACACCCCTCTCAAGGTCCCACCATGAGACCCGCTCCATTCTGATGAGCCAGGAACCCAGAGAGCATGGCCGGAGTTGTCCCCTGAGCCCTTCCCATGGGAGCGCCTGGTGCAGGGGCATGTTTTGACTGAAGGGCCCATTTCTCTTCCTGCTTCATTCCCCAGGTTGAACCTGGTCACTCCTCCCTGGGACTGCCTTGGGGAAAGGGAGGGCATGACTCTCAAACTTTCGTTGGGCAGGGACAACTGGACGACTCATGACTGTCTCCTTGGAACTCGGGGAGGCCAAGACAGCTGAAGCCCGGTAGATTGAGACCAGGCTGGACACCATAGCAAGCCCTGAGCTCGAACCCAAGCAAAATCAAGGAACACTTGGATGAGGGCAGGGCTCGGAGGGAGGATTGCCTCTGGCACAGAGGTCAAGACAGACAGAAGACCAGGATATTGACTAAATGGAAACCATGAATGCA
>NW_007165277.1:0-761 GCF_000164805.1 Carlito syrichta
GTGATCTTCCCACCATGGATGCCCAAATGGCCGGAATGACAGGCATGTGCCACCACACTCAGTTCATTTATTTAACTTCTTATAGAGACAAAGTCTCATCTAGGTGCCCACGCTTATCTTGAACCTGGGGGCTCAGGCCATCCTCTTTCCTCAGCCTCTCAAAGCACCGGTCTGTCAAGCATGAACCCCCATGCCAGGCCTCCACACCCCTCTCAAGGTCCCACCATTAGACCCGCTCCATTCTGATGAGCCAGGAACCCAGAGAGCATGGCTGGAGTTGTCCCCTGAGCCCTTCCCGTGGGAGCGCCTGGTGCAGGGGCATGCTTTGACTGAAGGGCCCATTTCTCTTCCTGCTTCATTCCCCAGGTTGAACCTGGTCACTCCTCCCTGGGACTGCCTTGGGGAAAGGGAGGGCATGACTCTCAAACTTTCGTTGGGCAGGGACAACTGGATGACTCTGACTGTCTCCTTGGAACTCGGGGAGGCCAAGACAGCTGAAGCCCAGTAGATTGAGACCAGGCTGGACACCATAGCAAGCCCTGAGTTCGAACCCAAGCAAAATCAAGGAACACTTGGATGAGGGCAGGGCTCAGAGGGAGGATTGCCTCTGGCACAGAGGTCAAGACAAGACAGGAAGACCAGGATATTGACTAAATGGAAACCATGAATGCAGCAGTTGGAGGCCTAGGCCAAGATGGTGGGCTATGTTGGGTGGTGTGAGAGTAGTCTGGGCAACCTAGTGAAGAGAGAAAAGAAAGGAA
>NW_007165278.1:0-962 GCF_000164805.1 Carlito syrichta
AAAATCAATCCCATCATAATGATCATTTCTAAATCCAACCCGGAATTGTAACCTTCGTTAAATAAAAAAAAGTAAAGAACAGAATAAACAAATGAAGTCATTTACATATTTTCCTGCTTTCATTTATTTATTTTAATTTTTTAAGAAATATGGGGTACAATTCAGAGTTAGATATATAAACTATGGCTATGCAGGGTCCCTGATTGATTAGGTATGCCCCACCCTTACTTAGCAATATCCCTCCACTGTCAATCTTACCCGTCCCCCTAAACAGGTTTCCACTAATGCCAATCACTTTCTTACAGCAATATAAGTGATCAAGTTTAGCTCAGGAGTGAGAACATATGGAACTCTGTTTTTTGCTTCTGTGATAAATCACTAAAACTGAACTACCTCATATCCCTCAAAGGTTCTTTAAAATCCTTCTATCTGTCCTTTTTTATGGCTGCATTGTATTCTGCTGTGTATATACCACATTTATTTTATCCTTTCCAGCTTTGATGGGCAACATGGTTGGTACCATTTTTTTTGCAATTGTGATTAGAGCTGAAAAAAAACATACTGGTGCTGGTATACTTTTGCTAAAATGATTTGAGTTCCTCCAGGTATATTCTCGACAGGGGAATTACTGAGTCACATGGTTTGTCAATATCTTGTCCTTTACATATCACCAAACAGTTTTCCAAAGATGTTGCTCTACTTTTCAGTCCACATGTAGTGCAGAAGCATTTATTTCATCCCAAATCCTGACCTACATCTGTTATTGTTTGTTTTATCAAAGATGGCCTGTCTTACAGGGGGTATGTGGTATTTCAAAGTGGTTTCATTTGCATTTCTTTGATGATGAGTAAGGCTGAGCAATCTTCATGTGTCTCCAGGCTGCCCATATCTATTCTTATGAAAAGTGTTGAATCACGTATTTTGCACACTTTTCAAAGGGAATGTTTTTCTTATTTTCTGAG
>NW_007165279.1:0-718 GCF_000164805.1 Carlito syrichta
CCAGCTGGCTAGCCAACTGATTTAACTAGGTCAATACCTAGCTAGCAAACTGACTTAATTAGGTCACTACCTAGCTAGCCAACTGGCAAACCAGCTGACTTAATTTGCTGACTTAACTAGCTTGCCTGCTTTCTAGCCAGTTGAATTAACAAGCTTGCTACACAGCTAGCCAACTGGATATCCAGCTGAATTAACTAGGTGACTTATCTTGCTAGCCAGCTTATGTAAGTAGCAAGCTACCTAGCTAGCCAGCTGGCTATGCCGCTGACATAACAAAATGTCATAACTTGCCAGTCAGCTGTCTAGACAGATGACATAACTAGCTAGCTACCTAGCTAGCAAGCTGACTAACCAATGGACTTAACTAGCTGACTTAAATAACTATCCAGCTGGCTAGCCACCTGACTTAATTGCCTAGCTACCTAGCTAACCAGCAGGCTAGCCAGCTGACTTAACTAGCTGACTTAACAAAGGACCCAGCTGGCTAGCCAGCTGATTTAACTAGGCGACATAACTAGATGCCTGATGGCTACCCAGCTCACTTAACTGGCTACCTACCTACATAGTCCACTGGCTTGACAGCTGACTTAATTACCTAACTACCTAGCTAACCTGCTGGCCAGCAAGCTTACCTAACTACATGACATACCAAGCTAGCCAGCTGACTTAACTAGCTAGCTACCTGGTTAGCTAGACGGCTAGCCAGCTGACTTAAGTA
>NW_007165280.1:0-785 GCF_000164805.1 Carlito syrichta
AAGACCGAAATACAGAACTAACCAAAACTGTCAAAAACAAAGAAAAGAAGCTCAAAAAGTCAGAACAAAACCTTCAGGCGATGAATGATTACTTCAAGTGACCCAATCTAAGAGGAATTGGCCTTCCTGAGGCAGAGAGAGAGAGTCAGAGGTCACATTGGAACAAACATTCCATGAAATCATCCAAGAAAAGTTTCCTCATCTCACCACTGATGCAAAAATTCAAGCACAAGAAATTCAGAGAACCCCTGCAAGACAACAAATGAGAAGACCAACTCCCAGACACATAATAATTCGCCTAAACAAAGTAGCTATAAAAGAAAAAATACTAAAGGCAGTAAGAGAAAAAGGTCAGACTACCTACCAGGGAAGACTAATTAGAATAGCAGCAGATTTATCCACAGAAACCCTTCAGGCTAGGAGAGCCTGGAGCCCTATCTTCAAAGTTCTAAAAGAAACAATTTCAACCAAGAATAACCTACCCAGCCACACTAAGCTTCATTAGTGAGGAAATATTGAAATCTTTCCCAGATATCCAAAACCTAAAAACCTATGCTGCCACCACACCACCTCTGCAAGAAACATTTAAGAAAGTACTGAACACAGAATAAAAGGAAAAAAGAACAAAATTCTTCACAAGAGTACAGGCAAAAGATTAAAAACACAAATGAACCAACTCCAAAACCCAAAGAAAGACACAAACAAACAGGAACAACACTGTGTAAGAACATTATGACAGGGATCAACTCTTGCATTTCAATTATTAGCCTAAATGTGAATGGACT
>NW_007165281.1:0-782 GCF_000164805.1 Carlito syrichta
AGGCAGTAGTATCAGACGGCACTAACAAGGCAAGAAGTATCAGAAGGCACTAAAAAGGCAAGTAGTATCAGATGACACTAGCAAGGCAACTAGTATCAGATGACACTAAGAAGGCAAGTAGTATCTGACGACACTAAGAAGGCAAGTAGTACCAGACGACACGAAGAAGGCAAGTAGTATTAGAAGATAGTAAGAAGGCAAGAAGTATCAGACGACACTAGGAAGACAAGAAGTATCAGATGTCACTAAGAAGGCAAGTAGTATCAGATGACACTAAAAAAACAAATAGTATTAGACTGCACTAGCAAGGCAAGAAGTATCAGGTGACACTAACAATGCAAGTAGTATCAGATGGCACTAGTAAGGCAACTAGTGTCAGACGACGCTAAGAAGACAAGTAGAATCTGACGACGCTAAGAAGGCAAGTACAATCAGACGACACTAAGAAGGCAAGTAGTATCAGACGACACTAAGAACGCAAGTAGTATCAGACGACACTAAGAAGGCAAGTAGTATCCGACGACACTAAGAAGGCAAGTAGTATGAGACGACACTAAGGAGGCAAATAATTTCAGAAGTCACTATCAAGGCAAGTAGTATCAGACGGCACTAAGAAGGCAAGTAGTATCAGACTGCACTAATAAGGCAAGAGGTATCTAACGGCACTAATTACAAAGGTTTTATCAGACAGCACTAATAAGGCATGTAGTATCAGATGGCAATAATAAGGCAAGTAGTATCAGATGGCACTAAATATTGCAAGTAGTATCAGTTGGCACTAA
>NW_007165282.1:0-724 GCF_000164805.1 Carlito syrichta
CAGGATTAGGTATGCAAACATTTATTATGCAGGTACCCTTGTTGATGAGGTGTGCTCCTCCCTCACATAGTAGTTTCTTTCAACAGTCAATCCCACCCCACCTCCCCGGCAGTTTCCCACCACTGCCAATCCCTTTTTGTAGCATTATGATAATTGTTCAAGGTCCACTTATGAGTGAGAATATATGGTACTCTGTTCTTTGTTTCTGTGATAGATCACTGAGTATGATCAACTCCAAATCCATTCAACTTGCTGCCAAGTCCATATGTTTGTCCTTTTTCATGGCTGCATAATATTCCATTGTGTATATATGTCAAAATTTTTTAATCCAGTCTAGCTTCGATGGGCAGTATGGTTGGTTCCATGTTTTTGCTATTGTGAATACAGCTGCAACAAATATACGTGTGCAGGTATTTTTTTGTAGAATGATTTGAGTTCCTCTGGGTATACTCCCAATAAGGGAATCACTGGGTAATATGGGAGGTCAATTTCTAGCTCTTTCAGAAATTGCCACACTGTCTGCCAAAGAGGTTGCACTAGTTTGCATTCCCACCAGCAGTGTAGAAGTGTTCCTTTTTATCCACATCTTCACCAGCATCTGTTGTTGTTTATACTCATGTTTCTAAAGATTGTCTAGTAGTTCAGTCAATGGATAAGCTATATTTATTTAATTGATTATCTACTAGTGAACACTTAGGTTGTTTTAGTTTTCTACTACTTTAAA
>NW_007165283.1:0-724 GCF_000164805.1 Carlito syrichta
CTAGCCTGCTGGCTAGCTAGATAGCTAGACAATTAAGTCCGATGGCTAGCCAGTTGGCTAGCTAGGTGTCAGCTAGTTAAGTCATCTTGTTAGCCAGCTTGCTAGCTAGATAGCTAGCTAGTTATGTCAGCTGTATAGCCAGCTGGATATATAGTTTAGTCACCTAGTTAATTCAGCTGACTTGCCCGCTGGCTAGCTAAGTAGCTTGCTATTTGTTCAGCTGGCTATACAGCTGACTGACTAGATTTGTGATCTAGTAAATTCAGCTAGATATCTAGATGGCTACCTATGATACAAGCTAGTTAACTTAACTGGCTAGAAAGCAGGCCAGCTAGTTAAGACAGCTAGTTAAGTCATCTGTCTATCCAGCTGGCTATCTAGGTAATGACCTAGTTAAGTAAGTTCACTACCCAGCTGGCTAGCTAATGAAGTCAACTAGTTAAGTCAGCTGGCTATCCAGGTGGCTAGAGAGGTAGAGAGCTAGTTAAGAGGGCTGGCTAGCCAGCTGGATTACTAGTTAATTCAGCTAGTTTAGTCACCTGGCTGTCAGCTACCTAGCTCGTTAAACAATTAGTTAAGTCGCCTTGCTAACCAGTTGGCTAGTAAGTTAAGTAACCTAGTTAAGTCAGTTGGTTAGCCAGCCTGCTACCTAGCTAAAAAGTTCGTCACGTCTGATGGCTAGGCAGCTGGCTAGCTAGTTATTTCAGCTAGTTAATTCAGCTGG
>NW_007165284.1:0-857 GCF_000164805.1 Carlito syrichta
CCCAACAAATGTCCTCCAGTTATTGACATGATAAGATCTCAGCATTTATATATCTCTGCCTTTTTTTTTTTGAGTTGGAGTTTCACTCCGACGCCCAAACTGGAGTGCAGTGGCCGCTCCCAGCCACCGCAGCCTCAACCTGCTGGACTCCGGGGATCCTTCTGTCTCAGTCTTCCGAGTAGCTGGAATTACAGGTGCACGCTACCACGCCTAGCTGATTTTTGATTTATTGTAGAGATGAGGTCCCACCAAGTTGCCCAGGCAGGTCTCAGACCCACAGGCTCAGGCAATCCACTCACCTTGGCCTCCCAAAGTGCAGGATTATAGGCTAAGCAACCAATCCCTACCTCTCCTGCCTTTTGTTTCAGAAAGTTGAGTTTATTATCTCTCCTTTATGTGTAAGAGTCTTAAATAATAATCTTGAAAAATCTTTCTTTCTTAGTTTAATTTTCAGTGTAATTTTTCTTTGACAGCAGCAGCAAATTCATGATATTCTGAACCACAATTGTAGGGATAACATTGAATATTATTCCTTTAACCCATTAGATAATTTTATAGTTATCTAATTCTTTATGTAAAATTTGTTCATTTTTGAAATATTTAAAGTTCTGTTTACCTGTCTCAACTCCAAATGAATCAAGAGCCACAAGAAATACAAGATCTTTATTGAAAAATACTTAATTTCTTTAGAAATACATTAAAAGATAAGTAACCAGATTTGCATTGAATGATAAATATTAAATGGACATAAATGCATAATGTTTTATCTTGTATTAGAAGTTATATAATCTATAAATACACAACAGCATCCAACTGGTTGACAAAAGTGAAATTCTGAATTCCAAGTCAGGCAACAG
>NW_007165285.1:0-731 GCF_000164805.1 Carlito syrichta
GCAGGCCAACCCTCCAACTCAGCAACAAGGACCTTCCACCAGGAAAGACCAGGGACAAATCCTTCACTCAGGGACATTCTGTCCTCCACAATCCCATTTGTCCTGATCTAAAGCCAGTCAACATGTGAACACACCACATGCAGTTTTGATTCTGCATATGATTCAGATGATTTTGGAGACAGGGTCTGACTCTGTGGCTCAACCTCGTGCCCATGGTCATGACCGTCATTCATTGCCAGGCTCAAATTCATGGACTCTGGTGATACTCCCCCTTCAGCCTCCAGAGTGGTCTGGACGACGGGCACCATGACCCCAGATCCCCTGTATAGATGGGTGTGGAGGTGGAGTCTCCCTGTGTAGCCTGGGCTGGCCTTGAGCTCCTGTGCTCCAGGCATCCCTCACCTCAGGTTACCAGAGTGCAGGGATCCCAGGCATGGGCTGCCATGCCAGACCATCTGGTTCGTTTTGATGAAGGATCAAGGTCAGTCTTGGGGACTCAGCTTCATCATCCCAGGGCTTTTAAAGTCCAGGCCAGCAGCTTCCCTGAACCTGTGGGCTGAGAACCACCCAGACAACTCAGCGAGACCTCATCTCCACCCTCCATCCCAAATGTTCCAGGCGTGGTGGCATGCAACTGTCGTTCTAGCTCCTCAGAAGGCTAGCGAAAGGCTCACTGGAGCCTGACGGGCTGAGGCTGCAGTGCTGGGAGAAAGCCACCACCATAAAGCCTG
>NW_007165286.1:0-650 GCF_000164805.1 Carlito syrichta
CTCTGGTGATCCTCCCCCTTCAGCCTCCAGAGTGGTCTGGACGACGGGCACCATGACCCCAGATCCCCTGTATAGATGGGTGTGGAGGTGGGGTCTCCCTGTGTAGCCTGGGCTGGCCTTGAGCTCCTGTGTTCCAGGCATCCCTCACCTCAGGCTACCAGAGTGCAGGGATTCCAGGCATGGGCTGCCATGCCAGACCATCTGGTTCGTTTTGATGAAGGATCAAGGTCAGTCTTGGGGACTCAGCTTCATCATCCCAGCGCTTTTAAAGTCCAGGCCAGCAGCTTCCCTGAACCTGTGGGCCGAGAACCACCCAGACAACTCAGCGAGACCTCATCTCCACCCTCCATCCCAAATGTTCCAGGCGGGGTGGCATGCAGCTGTCATTCTAGCTCCTCAGAAGGCCAGCGAAAGGCTCACTGGAGCCTGGCGGGCTGAGGCTGCAGTGGCTGGGAGCAAGCCACCACCATAAAGCCTGGGTGAAAGAGTGATACTCCAACTCAAGGGAAAAAAGTAAAAAAGAAAAAAAAGAAGAGCATCTATTTGTGTATGGAATTGGGATCATTGTGAAACAGACAGAGATCATATGGGATGAGGTCCCCAGCCTTAGGCCTAGAGTTCCTAAAAGACAGTGGATCAGCAGACAATTG
>NW_007165287.1:0-570 GCF_000164805.1 Carlito syrichta
CCACCACCCCTGCCAGCCAGGGCGAGGAGTCATCCTCAGGGTTGGGACCGGAAAAGGTATTTTCCAGCCTGTCGTTTGCAGGAGGTTTCAAAGCTAGCCACTGGTAAAACAGGGGGTCTGGGGTCATGGTGCCCATCATCCTGGTCACTCCAGAGGCTGAAGTGGGAGGATCACCGGAGCCCACGATTTCGAGGCTGGTGATCAATGATGATTGTGTCCCCAGGCCCCAGTCTAGGCCACAGAGCCAGACCCTGTCTCCAAATTCATCAGAATTGTACACAGATTCCGAATTGTGCCTGGTGTGTTCAAAGGGTGACTGGTTTGAAAGCCAGAAAAAATGGGACTGGGGGGAAGAAATGTCCCCGGGTGAGGATTGTGTTCCTGGTCTTACTTGGCTAAAGGTCCTCGTTGCCGAGTTGGAGGTCCTTGCTCCCTGGGGCACATTTTTCACCTCAGAGAGGAAGGCCGGCAAGAACCCGGCCAGGGATTCTCGGGAAATCTGACACCAAAGCGGGGGCAGCCATTGTGGGGGTTTGGGGCAGAAATATGCTCAGCTTTGGGAAACCTGAA
>NW_007165288.1:0-932 GCF_000164805.1 Carlito syrichta
CATTTATCGAGGCCCCACCGTGAGGCCCACACTCTTCAGATCACCCAAGAAACTGTAGAGAGCACCCAGAGTTGCCTGACGAGCCCACCCTGGGGAGCGACTGGTGCAGGGGCATGACTCTGTCAGGGTGCCCAAACCTCCACTGCTTTGATCCCCATGGTGGACCCACTTGCTCCTCCCAGGGGTCATCTTGGGGAAAGGGAGGGTGTGACTCAAATCTTCGGGGTCCAGGGTGACTCACACTGTCTCCTCAGCACTTGGGGAGGCCAAGATGGGAAGATGACTGGAGCCCAGGAGCAGACACCAGGCTGGACACCATAGCAAGCCCCCACCTCGACCCCAATACAAATCCAGAAAACTTTGGGTGAGTGCAGGCCTCGGCAGCAGGATTGCCTCAGACCTAGATTTCAAGACTAGGCAGGAAGACCAGGGTGTCAACCAAATGGAAAGCCTATGATCACAGAAGTTTGAGAGGCTGAGGCCAAGAAGAAGGCCTGAGTTGGGTGGTTTGAGAGCAGTCAGGGCTACCTAGTTCGGACACAAAAGAGAGAGAGAGAGAGAGGAAAAGAAAGAAAGAAAGAAAGAAAGAAAGAAAGAAAGAAAGAAAGAAAGAAAGAAAGAAAGAAGAAGAAAGAAAGAAAGAAAAAGAAAATCTAAGTCAACAAAGAAATCAATTTGTCTGCAAAACTTCTGCCTTCAGACCTCCCTCCCCCGCCTCCACAACATACAAGGGACCCTGAAGCATGGCACCATCTCTCCCCAACCCCCCACAAATGTCTGCACCCGCTTTGGCGTGTAAGTTCCTGAGACTCCCTGGCATGGTTCCTACCGGCTCTCCTCTCCGAGGTGAGAAATGTGGCCCAGGCAGTTGGCTTTCTGTCGGCAACAAGGACCTTATGCCAAGAAAGGCCAGGACACATCCTTCACCCAGG
>NW_007165289.1:0-816 GCF_000164805.1 Carlito syrichta
GGTGTGACTCTCAACCTTCAGGGGTCCAGGGTGACTCACACTGTCTCCTCAGCACTTGGGGAGGCCAAGATGGGAAGATGGCTGGAGCCCAGGAGCAGACACCAGGCTGGACACCATAGCAAGCCCCCACCTCGACCCAATACAAATCCAGAAAACTTTGGGTGAGGGCAGGCCTCGGCAGCAGGATTGCCTCAGACCCAGAGTTCAAGACTAGGCAGGAAGACCAGGGTGTCAACCAAATGGAAAGCCTATGATCACAGAAGTTTGAGAGGCTGAGGCCAAGAAGAAGGCCTGAGTTGGGCGGTTTGAGAGCAGTCAGGGCTACCTAGTTCGGACACAAAAGAGAGAGAGAGAGAGGAAAAGAAAGAAAGAAAGAAAGAAAGAAAGAAAGAAAGAAAGAAAGAAAGAAAGAAAGAAAGAAAGAAAAAAAGAAAGAAAGAAAGAGAAAATCTAAGTCAACAAAGAAATCAATTTGTCTGCAAAACTTCTGCCTTCAGATCTCCCTCCCCCGCCCCCACAACATACAAGGGACCCTGAAGCATGGCACCATCTCTCCCCAACCCCCCACAAATGTCTGCACCCGCTTTGGCGTGGACCTTCCTGAGACTCCCTGGCATGGTTCCTACCGGCCCTCCTCTCCGAGGAGAGAAATGTGGCCCAGGCAGGCTGGCTTTCTGTCGGCAACAAAGGAGCTTATGCCAAGAAAGGCCAGGAACACATCCTATCACCCAGGGACATTCCTTACCCCTCAGTCCCATATTTATTCTGGCCCTTTGAACACACCACGTGCAGTTGAAAATCTGTGTACAATTCTCT
>NW_007165290.1:0-648 GCF_000164805.1 Carlito syrichta
CCTTCCTTCCTTCCTTCCTTCCTTCCTTCTTTCTTTCTTTCTTTCTTTCTTTCTTTCTTTCTTTCTTTCTTTCTTTCTTTCTTTCTTTCTTTCTTTCTTTTCTTTCCTCACTAGGTTGGCCAGGCTAATCTTAAACCACCCAACTTGTGCCAACCTCTCAGCCTGGGCCTCCCAAACTGCAGCAATCACAGGCTGTCCATTTGGTACTTTATCCTGGTCTTCCTGCCTGATGTTGGACTCTGGGCCAGAGGCAATTCTCCCATCAAGGCCTGCCCTCACTCAAGCTTTTCTGGGCTTTGCTTAGGGTCGAGGTGGGGGCTTGCTATGTTGTCCAGCCTGGTCTCCAGTTCCTGGGCTCTGGCCATCTTACCATCTCGGCCTCCCTGAATGTTGAGGAGACAGGTGTGAGTCACCCAGCTGTCCCCGCCCTCCTGAAGGTTTGAGAGTCATCCCCTCCCTTTCCCAGAGGTGGCTCCTCAGAGGAGCATTCAGATTGACACTTGGGAATGAGGCGGGAGGAGGTGTGGGCACCCAGGTGGATACACACCCCTGAGCCAGACACTTCCCCTGGGGAGGGCTTGGTGGGTGACTCTGGCCACACTTTCCAGGGTCCTGGGTCATCAGAAGCGAGTGGGTCACATGGTGGGG
>NW_007165291.1:0-779 GCF_000164805.1 Carlito syrichta
CTTTCTTTCTTTCTTTCTTTCTTTCTTTCTTTCTTTCTTTTCTTTCCTCACTAGGTTGGCCAGGCTAATCTCAAACCACCCAACTTGTGCCAACCTCTCAGCCTGGGCCTCCCAAACTGCAACAATCACAGGCTGTCCATTTGGTACTTTATCCTGGTCTTTCTGCCTGATGTTGGACTCTGGGCCAGAGGCGATTCTCCCATCAAGGTCTGCCCTCACTCAAGCTTTTCTGGGCTTTGCTTGGGGTCGAGGTGGGGGCTTGCTATGTTGTCCAGCCTGGTCTCCAGTTCCTGGGCTCTGGCCATCTTACCATCTCGGCCTCCCTGAATGTTGAGGAGACAGATGTGAGTCACCCAGCTGTGCCCGCCCTTCTGAAGGTTTGAGAGTCATCCCCTCCCTTTCCCAGAGATGGCACCTCAGAGGAGCATTCAGATTGACACTTGGGAATGAGGCGGGAGGAGGTGTGGGCACCCAGGTGGATACACACCCCTGAGCCAGACACTTCCCCTGGGGAGGGCTTGGTGGGTGACTCTGGCCACACTTTCCAGGGTCCTGGGTCATCAGAAGCGAGTGGGTCACATGGTAGGGTCCTGAGAGGGGTGTGAAGGCCGGGTGTGGGAGTTCACGCCTGTCATCCTGATGCTCTGGGAGACTGAGGTGAGAACATGGCCTTAGTTCCTCGGTTGGAGACCAGCCCATGCACCTTCGCAAGACCACCTCTCCAAGAAGCCAAAATATTGAGCCAAGAGTGATGGTTCACACTTGATGTTTCAGCCACT
>NW_007165292.1:0-820 GCF_000164805.1 Carlito syrichta
TAGCTTCAGGCATCTCAATTACTTGAGCCCATCACAGCCTCATAGAAGGTAATCGAAAACAAATATTCCAAGCCTTACTTATTACTATTATTCTAGGTGCCTACTTTACTTCAAGCATCAGAATATTTTGAGACATTTTTCACTATCTATGACGGGGTTTATGGCTCAACATTCTTTATGGCTACAGGCTTTCACGGATTTCACGTTATCATTGGCTCAACTTTCTTAGCCGTTGCCTTTTTCAACAATTAAAATTCCACTTTACATCTAGCCACCATTTCGGGTTTGAAGCAGCCACAGAGATGAAGAATGAGACTTTAGTAATAATTGGGTTGTTGAATGAAGGAAATGAAGGAGACAAAGATGAGGGGCTTTTTTTCTGGCTTGTGTGCCCAGGTCAGTGGTGGGAAAGCTAGTTTTCTTAGGGAAATTTTAGACAGAGTTGTTGAAAGGAGCGTAAGCTGATGCCTGAATACGAGGGTGCTGTCTACCATGACTCCATGTGAAAATATCCCTGGCAAGAATTTTGTCCTTATATGAGTTCACAATCTCAGGTAACAAACACAGATATGCAGAAAAAAACAATTAAAACCCTCAACAATTTTATTATTATTATTATTATTATTATTATTGAGTTGGAGTCTCACTCTGTCACCCAGACTGGAGTACAGTGGCCACTCCCGGCCACCGCAGCCACAACCTGCTGGGCTCTGGCGATCCTTCCGCCTCAGCCTTCCAAGTAGCTGGAACTACTGGTGTGCGTTACCACGCCTGGCTAGTTTTTGACTTATTGTAGAGATGAGGTCTCGCCAAGTTGCCC
>NW_007165293.1:0-799 GCF_000164805.1 Carlito syrichta
CATATTTTGAGACATTTTTCACTATCTATGACGGGGTTTATGGCTCAACATTCTTTATGGCTACAGGCTTTCACGGATTTCACGTTATCATTGGCTCAACTTTCTTAACCGTTGCCTTTTTCAACAATTAAAATTCCACTTTACATCTAGCCACCATTTCGGGTTTGAAGCAGCCACAGAGATGAAGAATGAGACTTTAGTAATAATTGGGTTGTTGAATGAAGGAAATGAAGGAGACAAAGATGAGGGGTTTTTTTTCTGGCTTGTGTGCCCAGGTCAGTGGTGGGAAAGCTAGTTTTCTTAGGGAAATTTTAGACAGAGTTGTTGAAAGGAGCGTAAGCTGATGCCTGAATACGAGGGTGCTGTCTACCATGACTCCATGTGAAAATATCCCTGGCAAGAATTTTGTCCTTATATGAGTTCACAATCTCAGGTAACAAACACAGATATGCAGAAAAAAACAATTAAAACCCTCAACAATTTTATTATTATTATTATTATTATTATTATTATTATTATTATTATTATTGAGTTGGAGTCTCACTCTGTCACCCAGACTGGAGTACAGTGGCCACTCCCGGCCACCGCAGCCACAACCTGCTGGGCTCTGGCGATCCTTCCGCCTCAGCCTTCCAAGTAGCTGGAACTACTGGTGTGCGTTACCACGCCTGGCTAGTTTTTGACTTATTGTAGAGATGAGGTCTCGCCAAGTTGCCCAGGTGGGTCTTGAACCCGCAGCCTCAGGCAATCCACTCACCTCAGCCTCCCAAAGTGCTGGGATTACAGGCTGAGCCACTGA
>NW_007165294.1:0-725 GCF_000164805.1 Carlito syrichta
CTTCCTCGCTGGCCGATTTGTTGTTAGATCACTGGTCACCTAGATTGCTGGCAGAGTCGTTAAGGCAGCTCACACATCGGCTTACTTGATGGCTGACTAGTTAAGTCGGCTCACCTGTCGGCTTAATTGCTGGTTGACTAGTTAAGTCTTCTGACCAGTCAGCTCACTTGCCAGCCGAATAGTGAAGTCAGCTGAACACTAGTTTGCCACCATGTGAATCCAGGTAATATGTTGGCCGAGTAGTCAGCCAATGTGTTAAACGAGCTAACTAGTCAGGCAACTCGTCAGCCAACAAGTTAAGTTACCTAGATAACTCGTTATTCAACTAGTTAAGTCAGCTGGTTAACTCGTTTACCAACTAGTTAAAACAGCTAGCTGGTTAACCAACTCATTAAATCAGCTAGCTATTTCATTAGACACCTAGTTAAGTCAGCTAGCTAAGTATGCTAGCCAAACAGATAGCTAGCTAATTCAGCTAGCTAAGTCAACTAGCTCACTAGTTAGCTAACTGTTTAAGTCAACCACTTAATTTTGCTACCTAATACTTAGGTAATTAGATAGGTCTGCTAGTTATTCAGAGAGTTAAATAGTTAGCTAGCTATTTAATTCAGGTAGTTAGGTCAGCTAGCTAACTAGTTAAATCAACCAGTTAAGTCAGCAGCTAAGTAGTTAAGTCAGGTCGCTAAGTCAGCAAGTTAAGTCAGCTTTCTAATTTAGTCAGCTGG
>NW_007165295.1:0-816 GCF_000164805.1 Carlito syrichta
CTGATATGATGGTGTACCTTGAAAACCCAAGAGAATCTGTCAAAGGTCTCCTTACATTGATAAAAGCCTTTGGCAAAGTCTCAGGATACAAAATAAATGTACAAAAGACAATCGCATTTCTCTACACCAATAATAAACAAACAGAAACCCAAATAAAAAACACAGTTCCATTCACAATAGCCACAAAAAAAATGAAATACCTTGGCATCTTCCTAACCAGAGACGTGAAAGACCTTTACAATGAAAATTACAAAACACTGCTCAAAGAAATCAAAGCCGACATGAACAAGTGGAAAAATATCCCATGCTCATGGATTGGAAGAATCAACATTGTGAAGATGTCCATCTTACCTAAGGCAATCTACAAATTCAATGCAATACCCATTAAATTACCAACAACATTCTTCTCAGACCTAGAAAAAACAATACAGGAATTCATATGGAAACACAAACATCCAAGAATAGCCAGAACAATCCTCAGCAAAAAAAACGAAGCAGGTGGTATCACAATACCAGATTTCAAACTTTACTATAAAGCTACAATCATCAAAACAGCTTGGTATTGGTACAGGAACAGGCATATAGATCAATGGAACAGAATTGAGATTCCAGAAGCAAAACCTCAATTTCTCAACCAACTCATCTTCGACAAAGCCCCCACCACCTACCAATGGGGAGAGGAGAACCTATTCAGTAAATGGTGCTGGGAAAATTGGCTGACCACATGCAGAAGATTGAAACAGGACCCCTATCTATCCCCATGCACAAAGGTTAACTCCAAATGGATCAGAGACCTAATGTAAACCTCAAACCATA
>NW_007165296.1:0-832 GCF_000164805.1 Carlito syrichta
ATGACATTTAGAGTAATCATTAAAATGGCAGCACAAAAAGTGTGACTGATGATCATTTAGTAAACTAATAACACAATAGAGAAGATAAAAGTGGAATGCTAGCAAATGCTTAATTTAAAAACAAGAGAGAAAAGGTGAATAAAACCCATAAGACTAAAAAGAAACAAAGAACTGGATGATAGGTTAGGATGCAATCATGCTGATATTTATACCAAATGTGTATAGTGCTTCCAAAATGAGACTGTGATGATGGTTAGACAGCCCTTCAAATATACTAGAACACTTTGGATTGTGAACTTTAAATGAATAAATTGCCTTGTATGCCATTTATATCTAAATCAAGCTGTTTTTATTTGATTAATTTATTTTTTAATTTTACTTATTTATTTATTTTTGAGTTGGAGTCTCACTCTGTCTCCCAGACTGGAGTGCAGTGGCCGCTCCCGACTACCGCAGCCTCCACCTGCTGGGCTCTGGTGATCCTTCTGCCTCAGCCTTCCAAGTAGCTGGAATTACAGGTATGCATTACCACACCCAGCTAGTTTTTTTGATTTGCTGTAGAGATGAGGTCTCACCAAGTTGCCTAGGTGGGCCTTGAACCCACGGGCTCAGGCAATTCACTCACGTCAGCCTCCCAAGGCACAGAATTACAGGCTGAGTCACTGAGCCCGGCTATAAAGCTGTTTTTAAAATGTCAATGGTCTAAATACCCTCATTTTTTAACAAGGCAGCAAAAAAAATGCAAAGACCAACCTAATTTTTGAAATTAACTTAAATATGTTGTCTACAGAATCCACTTTAAAAGTAATGATGCAGGTAGGATAAAAGTAAT
>NW_007165297.1:0-801 GCF_000164805.1 Carlito syrichta
AATTAACTTAAAATATGTTGTCTACAAGAAATCCACTTTAAAAGTAATGATGCAGGTAGGATAAAAGTAATGGGATGAAAAAGATATACCACAGAACACTAATCATAGAAAGTTAGAATATCTCTACTCACATCACATAAAATGTCATTCAGCATAAGTAATGTTCCCAGGGATAAAGAAGTGAATTCAATTATAATAAAACAGTGACTTCATTAAACAGAGCTAACAGTCCTAAAAGTGTATGTCTCTAACCACAGAGCCTCAAAACATTAAGCCCAAGTGACAGAACTACAAAAAGAAATAGAGAAATTCACAATAATAGTTGGAAGTTCTAATACGCTTCTCTTAGCTGATTGAACAAGAACACTAAAGTCAATAATGACATAGCTAATGTGAACAACGGTACTAAGCAGCCAGATCTAACTGACTTGTATTAGGCACTTCACCTAACAATAGAAAAATACACATTCTTGTCAAGTTCATATGGGACATTTACCAAGATCTAAGTCAGACCATAAAAAAACAAATCTGAATACATTTAAAAGAAACAGAATTACACAGAGTATGTTTTCTGATGATCACAGAGGAATTATGTTAGAAATCAATGATGAAAAACTAGAAAATTCTCCAGATATTTAGATATTAAACTACACACTTCTAAACAACCCATGGGTCAAAGAAAAAATTACAAGAGAAATTGGAAAATATTTTGAACTGAATGCAAAGGAAACATGATATTTAAAAATGTGTGGATTACTGATAAAGTAGTGATTACAGGAATAGTTATAACTTTAAATGCTT
>NW_007165298.1:0-888 GCF_000164805.1 Carlito syrichta
AACCCACTGCTATCAGATTAATCTTCCTCATAGAATTCTCTAGCTGTGTTGTCCACCTTCTTCAGTAGGTGTCCATTCCTTAGAATGAAACTCAAGACCTTCATAATTTCACCAATTTAGCTTTATCCACTGGTGTCTTCATAGATTGTTAAATGACTGGGTAAGGGGTAAGAAGGATGCCTAATTTGTAGTATCCACCTATTTATTTCTGGTGCAAATGCACCCACTATGACCAATTTTGAGTCACTAGTAGTTTAACAACTAACTCACAAAATTCTTGAAGATTTAAGAATCAGATCTCTCATGAGACAGTATGACCTAAATGACATTCCACTTGCCCTACCTGTTGGAGTCACAAAAGTATCTTCTTTTCTAGTTAAGCTGGTCTACTGGTACCCTGACAAGTTCAAAAATGTTGCATAAAACATACTTACACTAAAAAAAATGGAATGTTTATTTCAAGTTCAAATTTAATCGTGTCCTATATTTTATCTGGCAACTCTAATCTGGACTGTCTTTTCCACTCCTATAGTTTAAATATTTTACCACTTGTCCCTAGAGTCATTCACACCCTTTATAGCCTTCCTTGGCCCATTAAAAATACTACTATTAAACTATCTGGGCTATATAGGGACTGTGATCTATAAATACCCCCAAGAAAGTAGAAATAATCTCTTTGGAGTTATATTATAAATTCAAATGATGATGAAACCAATCCAATGATGGATACCAACAGAGTTATTAATTGTTGAATTAAAGAAAGACTAAGGACAACACACTGTCATAAAGACATCAACTCTTGTTATGACATATAAAGATATCTATGTCAATAAACAGTAATCAAACCCCCTTAAGGATCTGCATGTAACTTAATGCATTTACTCCAAA
>NW_007165299.1:0-984 GCF_000164805.1 Carlito syrichta
AGTATCAGACGACACTAAATTGGCAAATATTATCAGGCGACACTAAGAAGGTAAATAGTATCAGACGGCACTAAGATGGCAAGTAATATCAGACGATACTAAGATGGCAAGTAGTATCAGAGGACAATACGATGGCATGTAGTATCAGATGAAACTAAGAAGTCAATAGTATCAGATGACACTAAGAAGAAATGTAGTATCAGACGACACTAAGAAGGCAAGTAGTATCAGACGACACTAAGAAGGCAAGTAGTATTAGAGGACACTAAGCAGGCAAGTAGTATTAGACGACACTAAGAAGGCAAGAAGTATCAGATGGCACTAAGAAGGCAAGAAGTATCAGAAGGCACTAAAAAGACAAGTAGTATGAGATGGCACTAATAAGGCAAGTAGTATCAGACGACAATAAGGCATGTACTATCAGATGACTGATAATGCAAGTAGTATCATAAGACACTAATAATGTAAGTAGTATCAGATAACACTAATAAGGCAAGTAGTATCATAAGACATTAATAAGGCAAATAGTATTATTAGAAAGTAATAAGGTAAGTAGTATCAGACGAAACTAATAAGGCAAGTATTATCAGTCGACACTAATAAGGCAAGTAGAATCAGATGACACTAATAAGTGACGTAATATCAAAAGACACTAATAAGGTAAGTGGTATCAGACGACACTAATAAGGCAAGTAGTATCAGACGACACTAATAATGCAAGTAGTATCATAAGAAACTAATAAGGCAAGGTGTATAAGAAGACACAAATAAGGCAATTATTATTATAAGAAACTAACAAGGAAAGTAGTATCAGACGACACTAATAAGGCAAGTAGTATCAGACGACCCTAATAAGGCATGTACTACCACAAAACACTAATAAGGCAAGTAGTATCATAAGACACTAATAAGCAAGTAGTATCAGACGACACTAATAAGGCAAGTATTACCACAAAACACTAATAAAGGCAAGTAGTATCATAA
>NW_007165300.1:0-811 GCF_000164805.1 Carlito syrichta
CTTCTCTCTTAGTCCTGTGGGTTTCGGGTTTTGTACAGAAATTGGACGCCAGTTCTGATTTCCATGAGGGTATTTCCTTCCTTTTCTAAGGTTGTTATGGTTTGAGGTTTTACATTTAGGTTTCTGATCCATTTGGAGTTAACCTTTGTGCATGGGGATAGATAGGGGTCCTGTTTCAATCTTCTGCATGTGGTCAGCCAGTTTTCCCAGCACCATTTACTGAATAGGTTCTCCTCTCCCCATTGGTAGGTGGTGGGGGCTTTGTCGAAGATGAGTTGGTTGAGGGATTGAGGTTTTGCTTCTGGAATCTCAATTCTGTTCCATTGATCTATATGCCTGTTCCTGTACAAATACCAAGCTGTTTTGATGATTGTAGCTTTATAGTAAAGTTTGAAATCTGGTATTGTGATACCACCTGCTTTGTTTTTTTTGCTGAGGATTGTTCTGGCTATTCTTGGACATTTGTGTTTCCATATGAATTCTTGTGTTGTTTTTTCTAGGTCTGAGAAGAATGTTGTTGGTAATTTAATGGGTATTGCATTGAATTTGTAGATTGCCTTAGGTAAGATGGACATCTTCACAATGTTGATTCTTCCGATCCATGAGCATGGGATATTTTTCCACTTGTTCATGTCAGCTTTGATTTCTTTGAGCAGTGTTTTGTAATTTTCATTGTAAAGGTCTTTCACGTCTCTGGTCAGGAAGATGCCAAGGTATTTCATTTTTTTTTGTGGCTATTGTGAATGGAATTGTGTTTTTTATTTGGGTTTCTGTTTGTTAATATTGGTGTAGAGAAATGCGATTGTCTTTT
>NW_007165301.1:0-686 GCF_000164805.1 Carlito syrichta
CTCGAGCAGCCAACAAACACATGAAGAAATGCTCAACCTCACTAATCATCAGGGAGATGCAAATCAAAACCACACTGAGATACCACCTAACTCCAGTCAGAATGGCAATTATCAACAACTCAAAAAATAACAGCTGCTGGAGAGGGTGTGGTGAAAAGGGAACACTTCTACACTGTTGGTGGGAGTGTAAACTAGTGCAACCCCTGTGGAAAGCAGTGTGGCGATTCCTAAAAGCTCTAAAAATTGACCTTCCATATGACCCTGCAATCCCCCTACTGGGAATATACCCTGAAGAACACAAATCACTCTATAAAAAAGATACCTGCACACGTATGTTTATCGCAGCATTGTTCACAATAGCAAGAACCTGGAAACAACCATGCTGCCCATCAAAAGAGGACTGGATTAAAAAAATGTGGTACATATACACGATGGAATACTACGCAGCCATAAAAAAGAACAAAATCATGAATTTCGCTGCAACCTGGATGGAACTAGAGTCTATAATACTGAGTGACCTCTCACAAAAACAAAAATCCGAATATCACATGTTCTCACTCATATAATGGACCTTGAACATCCAATGCAATACTATGAGAAAATGACGGATGGTACTGCGAAACTATGGGGGGGAGGGGATGGGATTAATAGTAGCAAATATCTGTCGGGGGATGGGAAAACACTTT
>NW_007165302.1:0-878 GCF_000164805.1 Carlito syrichta
CCAGTATGTTTTTTTTCAGCTCTAATCACAATTGCAAAAAAAATGGTACCAACCATGTTGCCCATCAAAGCTGGAAAGGATAAAATAAATGTGGTATATACACAGCAGAATACAATGCAGCCATAAAAAAGGACAGATAGAAGGATTTTAAAGAACCTTTGAGGGATATGAGGTAGTTCAGTTTTAGTGATTTATCACAGAAGCAAAAAACAGAGTTCCATATGTTCTCACTCTTGAGCTAAACTTGATCACTTATATTGCTGTAAGAAAGTGATTGGCATTAGTGGAAACCTGTTTAGGGGGACGGGTAAGATTGACAGTGGAGGGATATTGCTAAGTAAGGGCGGGGCATACCTAATCAATCAGGGACCCTTCATAGCCATAGTTTATATATCTAACTCTGAATTGTACCCCATATTTCTTAAAAAATTAAAATAAATAAATGAAAGCAGGAAAATATGTAAATGACTTCATTTGTTTATTCTGTTCTTTATTTTTTTTTATTTAACGAGGGTTACAATTCAGGGTTGGATTTAGAAATGATCATTATGATGGGATTGATTTTTAAGAATTTTATAATCCTCCAATGATAACTCCTATTCCTTTTAATACTTTGGAATTCATGGTATAATTCTGCCTTCCAAATTGACAACTACAGTGTTTCTCACATAAATTCTGAATGTTTTATTCTGCCTAAAGTGAAATGTGGAGAGATTCCAGATCTAAATCATTGTTAGTAAACTGAACCTTGAGTTTCAGTGTACATAAGTCATATTCAGAGTGCAGACCGCATAATACATCTTAAAATTTTAGAAAATAAAGCAGTATCATAATTTAATACAGCTTTTTACATTTTTAAAATTTGTGTACACTTTCAT
>NW_007165303.1:0-988 GCF_000164805.1 Carlito syrichta
CAAGGATGTAGCTTCTGATAACAAATCTCCAATGTGATACGAAATTGGAGTGTGTAGATGGCACACAGATATCACATTAGAAAAGAGAAATGTGCAAGAATCATCTCTACAATACATCAAAAAAGTCGCCGGCCGTGGTAGCACGCGTCTGTATTTACTGCTACTTAGAAGGCTGAAGTTGAAGGATAGCCGGAGCCCAGCAGGTCGAGGCTGCGGTGGCCGGGAGCGGCCACTGCACTCCAGCGTGGGCGAGAGAGTGAGACTCCATCTCCAACCAATAAGAGTAAAAAGCCAGGTTCCGTGGCTCAGCCTGTAATCCTGCGATTTAGGAGGCTGCGGGGAGTGGATAACCTAAGCCCGCGGGTTCGAGACCCACCTGGGCAACTTGGGGAGTCCTCATCTCTACAATAAATCAAAAAATCAGCCGGGCGTGGTAGCACATGCCTGTAATGCCAGCTCCTCGGAAGGCTGAAGCGGAAGGATCAATGGAGCCCAGCAGGTCGAGGTTGCGGTGGCCGGGAGAGGCCACTGCCTTCGGGTGCGGATCAGAGAGTGACACTCCAACTCAGGCCAGAGCCCACGGTACAGAGAAATCTGAACAGTTATTTGCTGGAATGGAACTGTGGCCTTACGAACATTTTACTGAATCCTGCTGGTTATTAATGATGAATGTTTCATTGCCTTAAATGGTGGACAACCAAACTCTTCGACGACCAAAATATGAAATTCAAATTTCCAAGTGTAAATTATGTTCAGGTGAAAAAACATGCAGTAATATACATAAAAATTGTTGTCCTCTGTGCCAGGCAACAGCAGTTATTTCAATCTACCCTGTGCAAATGTGGAGATGGGGGGATTCTAACTTAAGGAATATCAAAACATCATAGATATAGGCTTCATCTTCTTCTTTCTGACCTGGCTTCTTCCTCCCATGTTTTCAAAACACTTTTCACTTTTTGTAAAATTATGTACTCAAAAGTGAACAACT
>NW_007165304.1:0-764 GCF_000164805.1 Carlito syrichta
TCTCTGACTTTAGACAGGCTTTTGCAGACTTGACTGATCTGTGCCTCAGTTTCTTCATCTGTAAAATTAGAATCACAATAGTGCCTACTTCATAAGATTGCTGCATAAAGTAAATGAGTCAGGACATGCAAAGTGCTTTAGAGGGTTTCAAAATATAGTAAGGGACATATAAATTGTTTGCTTCTCTGTTTTTGAATCAGCGGTCTCATTCTTTCACCCAGATTGGGGTGGAGTGGCATGATTACAACTCACTTCAGCCTCAACCTCCTAGGCTCAGGTGACCCTCCTGTCTCAGTCTTTCGAGTAACTGGGGCTAAAGTCATGTGCCACCACACTCAGGTAATTTTTTTTTTATTTTTTGTAGATGAGGTGTTGCTATGCTGCCCAGCCTTGTCTCAAATGTCTAGGCTCAAGCGATCCTCCAGTCCTGGGCTCCCAATGTGCTGAGATTATAGACATGAGCCACTGTACCCAGTCCATATAAATAAATAATTGAATATACATATTTATGAGAAAGGGACTACTTTGAGATCATGTGGCCCTAATGTCTCAAAACTTTGTGGGCATCTAATCCAGTTTTTTCAGGGCTAGTCTGAACCATTGACTGCTACATATTCATATTTGCTTAAATTTAAATGTAGTTGCTAACACTTAAAATGAAAAATAATAAGGATGTACAGTTTTTCTTGCAAAAACTTCAGAAAACACATTCCTATGTGAACTCTATTCTCAGAGGCCCAAAATCAAGTGGTATAAGGGACCAT
>NW_007165305.1:0-757 GCF_000164805.1 Carlito syrichta
AATATAGTAAGGGACATATAAATTGTTTGCTTCTCTGTTTTTGAATCAGCGGTCTCATTCTTTCACCCAGATTGGGGTGGAGTGGCATGATTACAACTCACTACAGCCTCAACCTCCTAGGCTCAGGTGACCCTCCTGTCTCAGTCTTTCGAGTAACTGGGGCTAAAGTCATGTGCCACCACACAGGTAATTTTTTTTATTTTTTGTAGATGAGGTGTTGCTATGCTCCCCAGCCTTGTCTCAAATGTCTAGGCTCAAGCGATCCTCCTGTCCTGGGTTCCCAATGTGCTGAGATTATAGACATGAGCCACTGTACCCAGTCCATATAAATAAATAATTGAATATACATATTTATGAGAAAGGGACTACTTTGAGATCATGTGGCCCTAATCTCTCAAAACTTTTTGGGCATCTAATCCAGGTTTTTCAGGGCTAGTCTGAACCATTGACTGCTACATATTCATATTTGCTTAAATTTAAATGTAGTTGCTAACACTTAAAATGAAAAATAATAAGGATGTACAGTTTTTCTTGCAAAAACTTCAGAAAAACACATTCCTATGTGAACTCTATTCTCAGAGGCCCAAAATCAAGTGGTATTAAAGAACCATTACCTGCTGCAACAGGGGCAGATCGTTTCTTCATTTTCACATGAGTTTGCCATTGACCACACTACCCACCCCTCTCTGTAACTCCTCCTACTTTGGTTGTGTGCCACCTACCAGGTATTATTCCATCAATACTGTTGCTTTTCCAG
>NW_007165306.1:0-761 GCF_000164805.1 Carlito syrichta
TTCTCCTACTTTGGTTGTGTGCCACCTACCAGGTATTATTCCATCAATACTGTTGCTTTTCCAGTCATAGAATAAAAACTAAAAACTAAATGTGTACCCATACACATGTACTTTTCAGAAATGAAAAACAGAAACAAAGACTGACAGATCCACATGTCCAGAAAAATGTGAGTCAGACTTGCTTTTTCAGAACATAAAGAGGATTTCTGGGTTGAATATACCGACAAAGTGCATCTGTGGCAAAAGAATACAGTATAATCCTCCATTAGGAAAACAAACCATAAAAAGAACTATGACTGAATGACTGGTATGTGAAATGATGCCTGATGAAAAGCTTAATGATATATAAAAGAGAGTGAAATTTCAACACAGTTGTTTCTGCGACTGTGAAGCAAATAAGTGGTGATACTGTGATATGCCATGATGTAAGCTTTCATGCTTGTGTCACCTGCCCTGCCCATGTAGGTATTTGGACTTCTGACTCTTGATCTAAACCAACTTATTTTATAGATAAAGAAACTGAAGCTAGAGAAGTAAAGGGATTTGACTAATTAGAGACAGAGGAGAGACTGTGACCTGGGTCTCCTGATGCCAGTCTCTGCTCTTTCTATCATTCAACATAATTGCAAATGACTGCCAGTGTGACTTCAAGGTGACACTCAAAGTGAATACATGTCCTCACGTGAATTGAAGCCCAGCCTTCTTGGCTTCTTATGAGACAATAGAGAGAGCCATTGAAATTCGCTGAGCACTAACTTTCC
>NW_007165307.1:0-790 GCF_000164805.1 Carlito syrichta
CAAGGCTAGAGGATGGCCTGAGACCCGGGTATGAGCCCAGACCGGGTACCTTGGCAAAAGTTCGTTTCTACAAGAAACCAAAAAAATGAGACAAGTATGTTGCCACACGCCTGTCATTCCAACCAAAAGGGAGGCAGTGGTCGGTGGATCACTGGAGCCCAGCCAGTGGTGGCTGTGGTGGCCATGGGCAGTCCTGTATTCTCCAGCCTGGGCAACAGAGCAGGATTCTGACTTAGAATATTAATACCAACCACCACCACCACAACCACAGGCCAGGCTCAGGGGCTCAACCTGGCATCCCGGTCTTTCAGAGGCACAGGTGAGTGAATGGCCTGAACCTGCGGGTTCGACACCATCTCTGGACCCGAGATGAGACCTTGCCTTGGCCCTCAACTATAAATCAAAATATTAGCCCGGCGTGGTGGCACAAGCCTGTGGTTCCAGCCACTCGGTGGGCCCAGGCAAGAGGATCACCTGAGCCGGGTAGGCGGAGTCCGTGGTGGACATGAGTGTGCCCCTGTTCTCTGGACAGGGCGAAAGAGGGGGATTCCGACTCCAAATAATATTCAGCAACACCACGACCCCTTTCAGGGGGCCTGCACTTTCAGAGATATTTATGGGGTCCCTGGGAGGTGTGTTGGCATCAGTGATTATTCTGTAAAAGAAGAATCGGGGGAGAAAGAAAGAGACTTGACTCTGTCTAGGGCAGAGCCATTTAATGGACAAACCGTCAGCCTTTTATCCCAAATTTTCACAGGTTAAATCACAGACACTCACGTGAACACAAAGC
>NW_007165308.1:0-573 GCF_000164805.1 Carlito syrichta
TTTGAGTTGGAGTCTCACTCTGTCACCCAGACTGGAGTGCAGTGGGTGCTCCCGGCCACCGCAGCCTCAACCTGCTGGACTCCAGCGATCCTTCTGCCTTAGCCTTCCAAGTAGCTGGAACAACAGGGGCGCGTTACCACGCCTGGCTAATTTTTGATTTATTGTAGAGATGAGGTCTCGCCAAGTTGCCCAGGCAGGTCTCGAACTTGCGGGCTCAGGCAATCCACTCACCTCAGCCTCCCAAAGTGCAGGATTACAGGCTGAGTCACTGAGCCCGGTTTAGCCCCCAGATTTGTAAGACATTAACAGTTTGTTTAAGCCACCCAGTTTGCAGTACTTTGCTATGATGGCCTTGGCAAACTGATACAGCCAGTAAATTCCCAAGTACTGAGGGTTTATAGTGGGGAATACAACTTTCAATTTCTGCCACTATTTTTTCCTTTCCTCTCTCCTCTCTCCCCCTCTTTACTTTCACTGTATTCCATGTAGTTGTCTTTTCTTTATCTCAAAAGTTCTTTTAGAACTCTGAGCTTAACCAATCATCGGATTCTGTAACAGGAGTGTCTTATGACA
>NW_007165309.1:0-502 GCF_000164805.1 Carlito syrichta
TGCACTCCAGTCTGGGCGACAGAGTGAGACTCCAACTCAAAAAAAAAAAAAAGTGGAATACTATTAATTTTTTTAAAAAATTAAATAAAAAATTAAATAACTCAAAATTGCACCATTACTATGAACACAATGAACCTTCTCTTTAAGTTTCTTTTTCAATGTACTGCCTTCAGTATTAAAAATTTAGGACCTTATCCAATGAGAGTGTAGGCACGCATACAAACACAAACACACACACACACACACACACACACACACACACACTGTCAAAATCCTTATAGTCTGTGAGACCACCATACCTGGAACTATTTTTCCCAGGCTTTCCCCAGTCCCACCCATTAAATGTGAGCCAGTTCAATGTGTCACTTTCAGACCATGATAGTTCTCTTTTTACTTTTCCTGAAGAACAACACAGCTCACTTTCAGACCATGATAGTTCTATTTTTACTTTTCCTGAAGAATGACACAGCCCCAATGGAAGGAACCAGTCCCTGAGCCACAG
>NW_007165310.1:0-764 GCF_000164805.1 Carlito syrichta
GGAAGCTCACTGTCGCCCAGACTGGAGTGCAGTGGCCGCTCCCGGCCACCGCAGCCTCGACCTGCTGGGCTCCAGTGATCCTTCTGCCTCAGCCTTCCATGTAGCTGGAACTACAGGCGTGCGCTACCACGCCCAGCTAATTTTTAATTTTATTGTAGAGATGAGGTCTCACCAAGTTGCCCAGGTGGGTCTCGAACCCATGAGCTCAGGCAATCCACTCACCTCAGCCTCCCAAAGTGCTGGGATTACAGGCTGAGCCATCGAACCCGGCTTTGAACCATTTTCAAACAATGAACTTGAAATTACTGCACAAGAATAGATGTCTTCCAAATCTCATGGAATTGCTATAAGATAAAAAAAGAAAGACATAGGAAACATTTTAATGTTTTGAAAGTTAAAGTGCTGTATGCAATAATTTATCTTATTATTATGAACATTAAAATATTGCCACCTTTAAATAAATATCAACGTGTTTATTTAACACTTTTTTGTTGATGTTTCTAGATAACATAAATCAGATAAAGACAAAATAAGCCAATGCAACCAGTTCAATACATTTTATATTATCATTGCTTGATTATTAGATTAGTGATGCTTTTAAGTGAAATGTCACTCCAGAAAGTCATAGAGGCTAGTAAGATTATGCATTTAACTGACAGAAACTTGACCATTCTTCTCAGATTCCATCATAACTCAATCTCATATTGACTTTATTTCAAAAGGGATTATTTGGCTATTATAAAATATCATAAGGGAAAATTTTT
>NW_007165311.1:0-834 GCF_000164805.1 Carlito syrichta
CCTCCCGGCCACCGCAGCCTCGACCTGCTGGGCTCCAGTGATCCTTCTGCCTCAGCCTTCCATGTAGCTGGAACTACAGGCGTGCGCTACCACGCCCAGCTAATTTTTAATTTTATTGTAGAGATGAGGTCTCACCAAGTTGCCCAGGTGGGTCTCGAACCCATGAGCTCAGGCAATCCACTCACCTCAGCCTCCCAAAGTGCTGGGATTACAGGCTGAGCCATCGAACCCGGCTTTGAACCATTTTCAAACAATGAACTTGAAATTACTGCACAAGAATAGATGTCTTCCAAATCTCATGGAATTGCTATAAGATAAAAAAAGAAAGACATAGGAAACATTTTAATGTTTTGAAAGTTAAAGTGCTGTATGCAATAATTTATCTTATTATTATGAACATTAAAATATTGCCACCTTTAAATAAATATCAACGTGTTTATTTAACACTTTTTTGTTGATGTTTCTAGATAACATAAATCAGATAAAGACAAAATAAGCCAATGCAACCAGTTCAATACATTTTATATTATCATTGCTTGATTATTAGATTAGTGATGCTTTTAAGTGAAATGTCACTCCAGAAAGTCATAGAGGCTAGTAAGATTATGCATTTAACTGACAGAAACTTGACCATTCTTCTCAGATTCATCATAACTCAATCTCATATTGACTTTATTTCAAAAGGATTATCTTGGTATTATAAAATATCATAAAGGGAAAATTTTTCTATAAAGATATGTACAAAACAATTATTTTAAAACATTTGGCTTATAGAAGAAGGTCTTAAAGATGAAATTCTTTGACAGGAATGTGCAATTAACAGATGACTTCTGA
>NW_007165312.1:0-899 GCF_000164805.1 Carlito syrichta
TCTTAAAAGATGAAATTTCTTTGACAGGAATGTGCAATTAACAGATGACTTCTGATGACTTTTGCTAAATACAAGTACTACTTGCAAATATAATCCACCAAACAAATGAACTGAGTAGGTATGACTATTTATAAAAAGTGTTTCAGGTTTTTTTCTTTGAAAAATGTCAACAAAATTGTGGTTGTTTCATGGTAAGACCTTGTGGCAATGCATCTTCATATATTTCCCAAATATTCACGACCCTAATATATGGTCAGTAATGAATAGATAATGAGGAATAAAACAGACCCAATCCCTGTCATCACGTAGGTTACAGTCTAATTGAGAATCCAGATGCTAAACAATCACTTAAACTAAGTTGTCAGTCGGGTTCGGTGGCTCAGCCTGCAATCCCAGCAGTTTGGGAGGCTGAGGTGAGTGGATTGCCTGACCCCACGGGTTTGAGACCCACCTGAGCAACTTAGTGAGACCTCATCTCTACAATAAAATCAAAAATTAGCTGGGCGTGGTAGCGTGCACCTTTAGTTCCAGCTACTTGGAAGGCTGAGGTGGAAGGATCGCCGGAGCCCAGCAGGTCAAGGCTGTGGTGGCTGGGAGTGGCTACTGCACTCCAGTCTGGGTGACAGAGTGAGACTCCAACTCAAAAAAAACAAAACACAACAAAAAAATTAAGTTGTCAAGAAAGCTTAGAAGCAAAGTACACACTGTTGCGAGAGTGTTGATTAAAAACATTTTACTCATTAAGAGAGGTGAGTTGATATTTATGAAGAACTACTGTACTGACTTAAAATACTGCTCCATCTGGCAGGGTCCAGACTGATTCCCCCCAACAGCAGGCTTGAAATGCTTGGGAGCATTTGAGCCAAACAGAGGCTGAACACCTGTTTTTCTGCTAGTCC
>NW_007165313.1:0-781 GCF_000164805.1 Carlito syrichta
GAGTGTATGGTAAAGTTTATAAATATGTACAAATCTATATTTTAACAAATTTGTTGTATAAGGTTTATAATATAAGTTAAATAGTACCTATATGTGTGTATGTTACATATATGTAAAGACCACATATTATATAAATTTAAATATCACATATTTTATATGAGAGAGAGAGAGAGAGAGTGTGTGTGTGTGTGTGTGTGTGTGTGTGTGTGTGTGTGTGTGTGTGTCTCCCAGCACTGATTGCAACCCTGTGTGCTTAATGGGTGATCACTCAATTAGTGGTTACTCAGTAAGTCAGTTAATTGACATTTTGCTTAATGTGGTGATTTGAATAGATGTTAATTGTAAGGTGATAAGTTAACTCTTAACTTAACCAATAACAACTCTAGAATGGACCATGAGAGTGAGTATAAAATAGTAGATATTCCCCTGGGCAATGTTTTTCGAAAGGTCACTCTATGAACATGGAAGTCTCCTCTACTAATCCAGAAAAATGACAGTGGTGAAAGCATGGCTGCAGCTGCAGATCAAGTGCAGGTCACTAAGGTGTTCTGTAGGATGATCCATAACTTCCTTGTCTTTTTAGCACAATGAAAGAATTGTACCTAAACAAAATCTTTCCTCTTCCATTGTGTATGGACCATTTCCTTTCTAACAGACGCGTTAGTATGTGCTTGTCATCTGCTGGAAAGCATACCCTGCTTCTAAATGCTATTTTCCACTGTCATTGAGATTGTGAATTATATATACGTGTGTGTGTGTGTGTGTGTGTGTGTGTGTGTGT
>NW_007165314.1:0-1329 GCF_000164805.1 Carlito syrichta
CTGAAATCAAGCTTTTTCCTCTACGCTGCGATTATATATATTAAATCAATGTTTGGTCTCATAGGCTTTACTATGGCTCATAGAAAAAGTATTTGTTATTGAGCAAGAAAATATGAAAAGATATGGAAAATTGTTACTGCTAAATGAAAGTACCTTCCTCAACATAAATTGGCCTTAGAATTGGGGAATTTCTGTACTAATCTTGATTATTATTTTCTGCTCTATAATACTGCATCAATTCTATTGCATGTAATGCTAAAAATAGTTCCCAAATCATAAATGAGTAAAAAACAAACAAACAAAAAAAGCACAATAGCAAAATATTCTCCTACCAAAGGAAACTATATCTTTTGGTGGCATTTCAATCAAAACAAAAGTTACTCAAGGTAGAATGGTACGTCTTACACGCTTATCTTTGTTTTAAATATATAGATAAAACACAAATTGTCACTAAAACAAAAGTATATTACAATATTCTTTAGATAAGATAAATATATTCTTCAACACCAAAACACCAATATAATCTATAGATGATCTCATATAACTTATTTTTTAAGGTTTATAATTTACTTGACTCTCCCTTAACTGCCAGAGGATTCATGCACAATGCAAATTGTTTTCAAGTTCTTATTTAAAGAATTAAAATTAAATTTTAAAAGATTGTAATGTCAGATGTCGACACAATTTGCCACCACTTGTTTACTTTTATTTTCCACTGCAAGAGGCATTTGAAAGCAATTTTCCATATTATCCTCCCTCTGCTTCGCAAAATGGAAGCTGATACTGAATGTCAAACTCCCTTTCCTCCCTTGAGAACCAGAGAGTATATGAGCTCTCTTACAGAAAACAGGAACACCTTTTTGCCTGAGGACATATCATCTAATGCTAAGGAATGGAGCTCTCAACATTTAATGAATATTTCCAACACTAACCTGTGTGAACTGAGTTATAAAATGAAAACCAACAGTCTTCTACACACCTTGGAATCTCTCCAGCAAGAATAGGAGCATCCCCTTTAAGAGGAAGACTACAAAAATCTTCAGTACCTTTTAACTGAAAAGAGACCAGTGTATTGGTTAGAAATTACACAAACTGTATCCAAATGGTGGCTCTGCCATTTTTAGAGTGTAGCTTTGGGCAACTCACATCTCTCAGCAGCCCTTTTCTCCTTTATAAAACAGGATTAATAGTATCTATCTCTTACACTGAGGGTTAAATGAGATCAAGTATGAAAAATCTTAGCTAAATATTTGCATGTAATAGGCATTAAACTCCTGCTTGTTTTTGTCCTAGGAAGCAGATTTTAAAATAGAGATTCTTGGTCGAAAG
>NW_007165315.1:0-43501 GCF_000164805.1 Carlito syrichta
AATTTATTTTTTAAGGACAGTAAAAAAGGGCTTTCACACATATACTTGTATCTTGAAATGCTAGGGCCATATTAAGAGTTGATTTCCGAATAAGTAAATTTTAGGTCACCATACAAGAAGACCACTCTCCCATTATTCTTTTTATGAATCAACACAAAAAGATTTCGTTTTCGATCTTACTAGGAAAAACCTCTTCTGAAATAACAGAATCCCTTCCTTCCAGCCTTTTGTGCTGTTACCCACATGACAGAGAGGTAGCCAAGGGATTATAAAAGGATTTTCAGCCCTAGGTCTGTGGTCAAACTTTCAGTTCCTGTTCCCAAGAGTACAACATTTTGAAAAGACAAACAAGTATTTCATAAATGAACACACTAAATTTTTCTGACAGTAAATTGGAAAATATTTGTGGGGCCTCAGCAATATTACATTTTTGTATGTGTTAAGAGAAACATGCCCTAGAATGCTTAATAGTCTATAGAAATTTTCTAAAATGTGTGACCTACCCATTATAATCCAAAATATTTCTTTTGCAGCAACAACAAAAAAATAGCAACAAATGTTTCAAAAAACATTTTTCAGTAGAGAAAAGAAGCTTTCACAACTTCAAAAACAGTGTATCTCATTAAGAAAATGAAAAGAAAAGAAATGTTGCTATCATCTGCCAGTTTAGAGACATTACCTTCATAATGAGTCTCAAAATTATAATTATAAAGCCAGTTGTCATCTGAATATAAAAGACTATGTACTATACTTTTATATGCATATGTTTTATATTTTTTTACTTATAAATTAAAAATAAGAGAAGGCATATAAACTTCCATTTTTTGTGAGGCAGCAAATGTAATAATCGATTTTTCAAAAGTACGTATTATGTGTTTATGAATATACCTTTTTCCTACCCAGTGCGGTGCCAAAATTCTCTGTTCAGCTTTCAGAATCTTGTAAACAGATTCAAACAGGAATCATGTCATCAGCAAGAGGAATGCTGGAAAAATAAAAGTAGACTATTATCAGTGCATTGTTTTATTTAGTAAATATACCAACTTGGGAGTAAGAGTTATTGAAGGTTTTCAAAAGAAATTTAAATCTATATATGTAAAGTTATATACAAACCATTAAGAATATATGTAATATTGATATGTAAGCATAAGTTTACATATATAAATGTAACAAAATTATGGTTTGCAGATGAAGATGCATTATCTTAGCATGATTAAAACCACCAGAAGTAATCTAAAAATTCTGAAGTTGTTTATTTGGTATGATTTTCATGTAAATATTCTGCAGATACTTTAGGACAGAGTGCATTAAGGTAGATTCTTGTTTCTTGGAAAGATTTATGAGATGTTTTCAGGTGTTCTCTTAGGCCTCTTCCTTGATGTGATTCAAATGTATGATAGCAAGGGTCAATGCAATAATTAAGTGGGAGTCATTCAGCCATTTTTTCACTCGTATCCCCTGCTATGTATCTCTATGAAATTCAGAAATACTGCTCTTGCCACTGTCATGAGTGAATAAAATTCTGGCTTTGGTACCAGTGCCCCCAGGCTAGACAAAAATAAGCCCCAATCATTGTCTAAGAGTCCCAAAAATCAGACTTATGAAAGCAAGAAACAATACATATCCGGAGTCTTAGCCCCAGCTCCAGCTGGGTCTCTCCAGTATCAGTTCAATTCAAGGAAAGTTGACTAATGCTTTTGTGTTCATTTTTATAACATCACAAGTTATTCAGTTTGATCTCAAGGTTTATGGTATTTGAGTAGTCTTATGACCATGCGATGTCTTCTGGAGCACAAGTGGTATAGAGGAATTTTACTTCATTCTAATATCAGAACTTTTGTTAATAAGCACCGAAATTCAAAAGTCACCACAGTGACAAAGAGAAAAACCCACATTACTTCTTTAATAACTCCACTGAAGCCATATTAGCGAATTAGTTTACTAATCACGTCATATAGAGTATTCCACCATGAGAAAGTTATCATTAAATATGCTAAACATCAGAAATTATGTTGCTGAAGTAAAATAAAGGCTGTTTATACACAGTCAGTGAATTTTTAAAAAAATTCTGTTAAAAGTTTTACTTAAAAGACCCACAAACTCCACTTTTTTGGGGGGGGGGGTATTCTGGGATTTATTGAGAGCCAAGAGGCCCTCTATTTTTTTCACATTTCACATCTGACATTTAAAGATGACATGTAAAGAGATTACTATGGTTGAGTTTACTTGAACATGAAACAGTGAAATTTTATAATATCACATATTTGGGTGACACAGAAATTCACAGGTGGTAATTTTACCCACAAGAGGGAGCTTGTATTTTTATATTTTTATTACAGAACTTGAAAAACTTGAATTAAAATATGAAATTCTAAATATGTTAACATCTTTTTATGTCAAGTCTAGTTTTGAGGTAATCAGATTTCAACTGGCATATTTTTCTTCAAACATATCAGGATGGTAGAAGATTGGAAAGATAACTGGAATTTTAAAAAGTGTCTTACCTATATTATAATTAGTTTTTTTTTCAGATATAAGAATGAAGATGTAGCTGCCAAAACAGCCTAAGAGAAAATTCTTTTTAGGTAGTAGTAACATTAGGTGTGGGAAATTGACGACAATTATTTTAAGAACTCTGCACCCAAATTTAATTAAATAGCAATGAAATGATATTTCAGTCATTCTCTTATCAGAGAAAGATTGCATAAACCAGTAATTTTTAATGTATTCATAGAACAGGAAACCTTACTTTAAAAATTACTAAGATCCTCAGTATAACTAATACCACTTAAAATGCCAAAAAGAATATTGTAACTGGCACGTCACTCTCATGAATTTTCCTCTCTTAGAGTTCAGAGAAAAAAAAATTTTTCCTTAAAGAAAAAAAAATCTAAGTTATATTCCTTCATATTCTATAATCTCCCTAAATATCTTAAGTTACTAAGACTCTCTAAATAAATAAATATGCTCTGGGTTTTGTAAAAATAAAATGAAGTCATTGACAGAAAAACTTTATTTTTTTTTTTAAAATTGGCAACTCTTATCAACACTGAGTGATCTATCACATTCAGAGACACAACAATAACTGAGCTGAAATTTGTTTTCTGACCCCCTGTAAATGCCGAGAAGACAGATGATAAGAGGTCTGTCCCTTTCTCCCAGTGTCCTCATCTCAGCTTCTAGAAGATATTATATAGGGGGCAGGGCTTTGAGGAAGAAGGGGTTAATCACTGCTGCTCTTTCTTCTGGAATTTCCAACCTACCCATTAAATCATTGTTTTTTTTCTCCCACTAGGGACTGTGAATCTAATGGACCTAAAATCAATACCTTATAAATGACATAAAAAATATATTCATTTTATGGACTAATGTACCCTAGTGTCTGAATTCTATTTACACCCTCTACTTTAAAAAGGAATGACAGACCCATTTCTGCCAGTAAAAGGTTACTCAGTCACTCTGGTGACATGCTGCAGAATGCACTGTCATACTAAAGTACAGCACGAGGGAAAGATTGGTGCTTGCAAAACCACTATTATGGAAACTTTAAGCATGGTGCAGCAAAATTGTATTTGAAAACACAGCCAAGGAGGAGCACGCAGGTAGCTTTAAAGATGTTAGTTATGTTTGAGGGTGGTTTGACAGGTCTCTGATTCATCACTTGTTTCATGCCATACATATATTACACAAAATTTTAAGTGTATCAAATATTACATATAATATTTTTAAAGCAAGCACAATTTCCATTTAATAGTGCATTCTATAATGATTGAAAAACTGGATAATACAAATCCTAAGAGATAGAAATCCTCACTAAGGTGCAAAGAGAGATTAGCCAAAGAGACAAAGTGTGAGATCAAGCTACATTAAACCACAGGTAGAGGCAAGCTCTGGGGACGCAAAGAGTATTTCATTTATCAGATACAGCAGGTAAACAACTGGGAAAAGGTGACTATCTCTTGTTTTTTGTTTTTTTTAATATTGGGAAAATATACTGATGAGAAGGTTTTATATCTATGGAATACTCTCCAAACCAAAGGCCTCAAATACATCAAAAGCCATTCTTATCACTCGGAAAGTATTATGCTTATTTTGTTTTTAAAACTCAGCTCAGTTTATAATACATAGGTAACTTTATTTTGGGAATATTTTCTTCTACCTTCAATATTTTTAAGACATCAAATATAAAGCAACTCTGTAAAATGCAAAGAGACCTTCAATGCAAAGATAAAAGTATGGGGGATAGGGAGGAATAGAGGTAAAGATTCTTTCTTTAAAAAAAAAAAATCACCCAAGTTACATTTTGTTTCAATAGGTACAGATCTAAATAGTCAGAGAGAATAAATAAGAAAAGCAACTTTAAGACAGGTAGTTTTTGAGAGAACTCTAGCAACAGGTCAGCATGAGATTTCCTGTTCAGTTTCACTGGCTTAAAATCAATACAGTTATAAAATTAAAAAAAAAAAGAAAGAAAACTGTTGTTCTTTATTCCATTTGCCCACCAGAGTCATTTATCCCCTATTAGATAAAGTATAATAGACTCTACGGAAAGGGTCATTGGCCTTCCATTTAATGATATTGCCAGCCCCAATCTGCATTTTCCCGGCAATGTCCCTCAACACAGAATAAATGGCTGATCTCTTCACAATAACAGCTGATTTCTATTTATTAAGCTAAAAAGGTCACCATTTTCTACGGCTGGGCCGCCCTGCACTATTGATAATTTTATGCATAAACAAATGGCAAATTTGTGCCACATAAATATGCATTAGCAATTACTTTTTCCTCGGGCAACGCTCACCGCATGCAAATGTGTACCTCGCAGGGCCTGGTAGCTTTTGTTTTAGCTCTTGAACAGTGAAACAAAAGAGCACAATAAACAATTTTAAAATTGCCAATCAATAAGCAATGCAAATGCAAAGGTAAATGGCAAGAAACTTGCTCAGAAACCACAAAACAAAAGTGAAGCGGGAGGGGGGATGGGGGAAAGACTTTCTTTTTCATATGATTTCATTTCTTTCTCTTTGATAATGAAAAGGCTAAAGTACTCTTGACACAAAACAGCTAGCTAGGCTGGTACTAAAGCAGATGCCAGATGGGAAAAGTCGAAAATATACACAAGTTGTGTCACACACACACACACACACACACACACACACACACACACACACACACACACACACTCCAAAAAGGGGGTAAGGGGAAAACTATGTTCCTGCATGAGATTTCAGGGGCATCACTTACTCCAATTTCTGATTTTCAATTTCAGTGATTTTAAGACTGTTCTATTTCAGAGATTCAAAGAATTTTGAGACTCTGAGGAGCTACAGAGATTCATAGCTGAATCTCAATTCACGGTAGTTTGCTCTGCTGTTATTTCCTAATGTCATCTTCATCAGAAAGATGAAATGTACTTTATCAATAAATGGGATATCTTTAAGGACATGAGGAAAAAGTGTAAATGTGGAATACATAAATATCTGGGCACAGTTGCTCATGCCTGTAATCCCAGCAATTTGGGAGGCAGAAGCAGGAAGATCTCTTAAGCCCAGGAATTCAAGACCGACCAGCCTGGACAACACAGCAAGACTTCATCTCTATAAAAAATTTTTAAAAGTCAGTAAGTTAATCGGGCATTGTGGCATGTATTTGTGATCTCAGCTACTAGCGAGGTTGACACAGGAGGATTGTTTGAGCCCAGGAGCTGGAGGCTGTTGGTGAGCCATGATTGTGCTACTGCACTCCAGACCAGGCAACAGAGTAAAATATTACCTCAAACAAACAAACAAACAAACAAACAAACAAAAAAGCCGAGTGCGGCAGCTCACATTTGTAATCTCAGCACTTTGGGAGGCAGAAGCAAGAGGATTGCCTGAGCCCAGGGGTTCAAAACCAGTCTGGGCAACTTGGCGAGACCTCATCTCTACAATAAATCAAAAAGTTAGTCAGGCATGGTGGCACCTGCCTGTGATTCCCGCTACTTGGAAGGCTGAGGCAGAAGAATGGCCTGAGCCCAGCAGGTTGAGGCTGTGTTGGCCAAGAGTGTGTCACTGCACTCCAGTCTGGGCAACAGAGTGAGGCTCTGACTCAGAAAAAAAAGGAAGAAAGAAGGGTGGGGTGGGGGGAGAGAGAGACAGAGAGAGAGAGAGGGAGGGAGGGAAGGAAGGAGGGAGGAGAGAGAGAGAGAGAGGCAGAGAGGGAGACGGGAGAGAAGGAGAGAGGGAGAGAGGGAGAAAGGGGGAGAGAGAGAGGTGGCGAGGGAGGGAGGGAGAGAGAGGTGGTAAAGAAAGGAAAGGAAGGGAAAAGAAAAGAAAAGAAAAGAAATAAAAGACATCCGAAAAATAATTCAAGAATAGTGGCAGGCACAAAGACAGAGAAAGGGCTGGTAAGAAAAAAGACAACAAGCAGAAGAAAATCATATAAAAGTGTTACCCTATTTGAAGAGGGAAACAAACGATAACTTGAGAAAAAGTTGATATTTTAAGAAAAAATGAACCTGAAGGGATTTTTTAGTGTTATTTACTGAGCACTGTTCCAAGTGCTTTACGCTTAGAGGCATTGCACTTCATCTTCATAAAAACCTCTAAGGTTGGTACTATGAGTGCTTCTTCCATTTCATATCATGAGGCAAAGGAAGTTAAGTTACTGAGGGCAGTGCTAGACCAGAGCCTTGACTCCATCTGTAGCTTGCACCTGTCAGCATCACTACTGCCGCTACTTGCCATCACTCCTTCAAATCCATCCATGTTGCCCTGACGGAAATATCTTTTGATGTGTAGATGGGATGGACTGTCTTTGCATAAACAAGTCAAATTGTGTTTTTAAAAATTTAAATGCAGGGTTTATGTGGGTTTTTTTGTTTTTGTTTTGTTTATGTTTTTTTGAGTTGGAGTCTCACTCGGTCGCCCAGACTGGAGTGCAGTGGCCGCTCCTGGCCAACCACAGCCTCACCTGCTGGGCTCCGGCGATCCTTCCGCCTCGGCCTTCCGAGTAGCCGGAATTACAGACTTGCGCTACCACACCCGGCTGATTTTTTGATTTATTGTCGAGATGAGGTCTCGCTGCCCAGGCGGGTCTCGAACCCGCGGGCTCAGGCAATCCACTCACCTCAGCCTCCCAAGGGCGCGGGATTACAGGCTGAGCCACCGAGCCCGACTGGTTTTTTTAAACCAAGTGATTAAAAATATTTTCACTTCTGTAAAATATCCAAATACAAAATTGTATGTCAGTATGAATACACCTTAGTACATTAGTGCATGTACACTAGAACATGCCATGGTCTTAGTAATCCACTGGAGAACAGAAAAACACGTTGTGATCCCATCTTGATCTTAATATAACTAAAGGTTTCACTATTCCACAAAGGATTAATAAGACTTAGCCACCAAGTAGTAAAAATAAATATATAAGGTATTCTTGGCCTAAATGCAAATAGGCAAACCTGGAAATCTAAAATCAACATGTAGCTCTGTCTTGCTCAGAGCCAAGAGAGTCTTTATGAGGCTCTCTTAGGATCCTGATATTGATATCAAAAGTCAAACTTCTTTAGAGAAGGCCACGAAACTTCTCCCAGCAATATTTTCTCCCTGATAATATCAGCGTTGAAAGGCCAGGGCTATTGTTAGCACATAGAGTGCGTTTGTGTAAATAAGAAAAAGACATTCTCTTGGCGGGACCATTCAGAAAACATACCACCTGTACAACGACACCTGATGGCCCTTGAAAAGACTTTATATGCTCTCTTAGTTATAAAAGTTATAAAAGTGTTATTCCTAATAATAGATTACCTTATATAAAGATGTTTAAGGACTAAGTACCCACTTCCGGATATAAAATCAGTATAGATGAATTCCAATATGACAGTGATATCTTACATACTAATTCTAATAATTACAGATCTAGTATAGTCCTATTTTTGTTATGTTTTGCTTTCATTTTCAGTCCTTAAGACTGAATGTATAAAAAAATTGAATGTATTTTTTAAATGATATTTATTTATTTTTGAGTTGGACTTTCACTCCGTTGCCGAGGCTAGGGTGCAGTGGCATGCTCACAGCCACCCCAGTAGCCGAAACTACAGGCACATGACACCATGCCTGGCTAACTTTTTGATTTATTGTAGAGATGAGGTTTCACCAAGTTGCCCAGGCTGGTCTTGAACCCTTGGGTTCAGGCAATCCCCTCATCTCAGCCTCCCAAAGTGCTGGGATTACAGGCTTGAGCCACTGTGTCCAGCCAGTGTATTTTTTCTTAATATCAACTAACCGCAACAAATATATCCCCAAACTATACTTTATAGCAGACCAAACTTTTCATTGTAATCACTCCTTGGCCAATCACTCACTCTCTATGAAAGGTAAGTAATTCAAACTAAAACCATGAATATTCCAACAGGAGTAGGGTTTGTCTGAAATATACAAGCACCTGTAGAATTTATTACATAGAACACATGTAAATGGAAGTGCACAGGAAGTATATAAGAAGTGGGGTATGTCATAGGGACATTGCAGTGTCCAAAGGCTCAATGTGGGTTTCACAGCCAGGGGCTAAACCAAATAATCACATTGCTTGCACCCAATTCCATTGTTATAGAAACAAGATTAGATTGAAATATATGGTGTCTTTGAGGGATTCAGAAGGTCATAGAGGCAGCAGGAAATTCTAGGTAGACTTTGTGTGAATGGCGAAAGAGTCACTCCTCATTTGTTTTGGGTGAGGGTCTTGCCAGCCTTTCTGCCTTTGATGCTTTCTTTGCCCATCCCTTGTTCTGCTGACCCCTATGTAGGCTGAGACCTAGGAGCCAAGTTTCTCAGGCTCCCCTGGCAGTCTCTTTCCAGGTAAATTTAGCTACTAGGAGGAGATCAGATGGGGGCATAAGGGGAGTCTGGCAGGGGTATGTGTGTGTCTGTTTTTCTTTTGTTTACTTTTTAAAAAAAACATTTATTATAGATGATTACAAGCATATTCACAAATAGAGACACAGTCAAACAAACTCCCATCAACCATCTCCAAGGTTCAACATGTATTAACTTTCTGCTCTCTGAATTCCACCCTGTTGTTCCTGGCTTTGCCAGGGGTCTCAGGCAACAGCCCCTGCTCTGTACACTTGCTGCCAGGCAGCCCTTCATGGTTCTAGATGCAGCCCTCTAACCCTGGTAACCCTAATTCTTCCCCTTGTTTCCTCAGCATAAAGGTAGTAGTAATTTCTTGCTGTTCTTGGCCCCTAGGTTGCTCTTTTACTATTTTTATTGTCCATGTGTAATAATTTTCCAACACTACATACCTTCTTTTGAAAATAATCTGAAAAGACTGAGTGGCTCAGTCTTCCTGCTTGGACCCTGACCATATAGACTGCATATTTTATTTTACTTTTTATCCTCTATTGACAGAACCATCATTTATTCCTTATTCAGAGCTCCCTTGAAGTAGGTCAAGACTTCAGAAAATATGGGACCTTTGCGACAGCATAGAACCCAGCATGCTAGTCCAATATTTGACAAGCCCTCAGTATGGTTTCCCACATAGAATATTCATAATGTTTCATGAACAGTCTATTGTATGTGACAACAATCTATTCCTATTCTATACCTCTTGTTGACTGCTTATTGATATCCTTTCAAAAACTGACTTGTCTTAATCTATGGGCCAATGAAAGAGCAACGGAGACCTATTGCTCCTGGAAATTCTACTTCAGTGCCAAACATCACGGAAATCTGCTGGGTCTATTTTAAGGTGGTAGCTTAATCTGGCATGAAAATACACTTTTCCAGTGGTAGGTGACAGAGACTAGTTACCCAAGTTTATGTCTTAGACAAAACATGTTTAACATGTAGGCATTTGTTTAATCATAACAAAACATGACCTTCTGATGTTAGGAATAAACACACATCATAAAAATGACTGATGTTCGATGGCTCTTACAAAATTACATTTTGAAAAATTATGGGACAATGAATCAAACATATAGATTAAATTTCCCTGAAACAGACATGTGCTTAATAATTAATGGGAAAAGATAAAAATGATATTTATGATTTTGTCTAACCCAAAACACTTGAATAATTATACAGTAATCATATAGCAAGATGAAGACATACTTATAAATTTGAACTATAATCTATGAGGAAATTTTAAAATATAAAAAGACCTTAAAATAGAAATGAACTTAAATCCACAAGCTGAAACTTTAACCAAATACTTTAATATAAAGCATTGCCGTAAAAATATCAACTACAAAAGTAAAGATTTGCTTTAAGGATAGTTCACAAGATTGTAATTTTTGACAGCAATCACAATGCAAGCAAAAAATGAGATGTGGCAGTGGAAACAAAGATAAAAAAGGGGAATACAGTTAGTAACTGTAGGGTGTCCAAATTTAAGTAAAAACCAACTCCCAATGGTAAGACAATATTTCAAATACAGGATCCAGAACTGGTTTTCATTCTATATGTAAGAAACTGGATAGGTCTTTAACAGCCAAAAAAAGTCAACAAGGAATACAGTGTCTAAGACAATGGTGCTAAATCAGGTACTCTTATGAGGAGAAGATACATTCAGTTTGAAAAAGATCAAATTTAAGAGTGTGGGAGAACCAATTACTAAGTACAATCAGATATTTGAAGGTTTATCATTTGGAAGAGAAAGACTAGATATATTGTTTCATGCTCCAGATAAAAAAGCAAGACTTTTGATTTTTTTATTTTAATAGCAGGATTATGGGATATAGATCTTACTGCACTATAAAAAATACATTTTTTCAATGAGTTGTCTAGCAATGAATGAAGCCAAATGATCGAGGGTTTAAGCAAGTACTCTAGATACAGAGAGAATGGGTCACTTTATGGTTTTGTTACTTACTTACCCAAGTGACCTTGGACACAGTCACTTAATCCATCTATGCCTCATTTTTCATACTGGCAATTCATCCAGATATATACCACAACAAGGAAAAGTAGAAGATCAAGCAGACTGACTACAGAACCATCTATCAGAGGTCTGGGAATAGGATTTTTGAACTGAACAAGATATTGGGTCATCAGCTTTTAAGGCCCATTCTAATCTGAGAATATATTATTCTATTCCTCAAAGTTCAGGTGCATATTTTTTTCAGGCAAGGAAGGCTAGCCCTAAGTATTTAAAAGTAGGAAAAAGTTTGTTGCAATCCTGCATTATTAAAAAGGTTCTAGCATCAGATAGTTAAAAGATACTCATTTTTGACCATAAGTAAAGCTAAATAAAACTCACAAAGTATTTTTAGTTAATAAAGGACACGCAGCATCATAAAACAAGTCAGATACAGTTATTTAAAGCAGCAATATCCATTTTTAATAAACTTACAATATTAACTTTTTCTCTTTTTTCAAATCTCTAGTTACTCAATTTACAGATACCTCCTGGACCCTGAGGAAGCATGAACCAAGTGCTTCTGCTTTTTTGAACACTGAGAACTGCTTCCTTACCGCTGTCAACCAAGCCTTTCCACCACTCCTTCAACTGTGCCTTCTGTCACGACCACTCAGCACATGGCGACCAAGAAGAATACAGAAGAGGGAGCTCAGCAGGGCTAAAGGGCATCTTCAAAAACAGTGAATCTCAAATGTGGTTCTTTTTTTTTTTTTTTGCAACACCCCAAGGTTTCTTTAGTTATTTCAAGGAATGCTCTAAACTTTTCAAGACATTCTTAAACTCATTTTGTTTTTTCTCATCCTTACAATTATAGAGGTCTTTAGGGTATTCAGGATGTTTTTACTTAAGCAATCTGATGTGATCCTCAGTAATTCTCCACAGTAGGTATGACAGGGTTGGTCCCTCTCTTACAAGAAAAAACTCAGAAAAATTCTTACTCGATCACAAATCACAAAACTGCAAAGCAGCAGGAAAAAGGCAAGAGCCCAAGTCGAGTCCTCTGCCCTGCTCACTGTGCTTTATATCAGATCATGCATAGGACTGTAAGAACTGGGAAAGAGGTAATTTTGAAATCCCTCAAACTATGAAAGCATTAATTTCTTTCTGGTGCTGTGCATGTTCATTATCAGGATTATGCGACACTCTCCACTTGCCTTCTTATTTATTGATAGAATATTGCTTTCACTTTTAAAATGGGATTAGCACTGTGCTTCACAACTGAGGGTGATTTTGCCCCCAGGGGACATTTGACAATGTCTGGAAACATTTTTTATTGTGAGGACTTGGGGGGATACTACTGGCATCTAGTGGGTAAAGTCCAGGGATGCTTCTAAACACCCTATAGCACGGGACAGCTCCTCACAACAAAGAATTATTTGATCCAAAATATAAATAGTGCTCAGGTTGAGAAACCTGGGATTAGCAGTATTTTTATTTATGCCATCTGCTTTTGTCTCTTACTTTTGTTACATAAACATAATAATGCTTTCAGAGTGTAACATTTTCTGGGTGCTAATGACTGGTTTGGCATAAGACTATCAGCTCTTGGATAGTCACTAATTCCACAAAATGCCCTATGCCTTAATCTTTGCTGTTTGATGATACATTGAACAGTGGTTCAAGTGACAGAGGTCACCATTACTGAGATAAATGGATCATAAAGTAATTTGTCATGGTATTTATAACACTTTGCTTATAAGAATGTTAAAACGAAGCGATGCAAATGGGGAAAGTCAGAATCATACATTTCAATAATGTGAATTGGAAATGGAAATTTAATTGTGAACAAAGGAATAACCTTTGACTTTTCTGTTATATATAGCATACATCAGAAACTTTGTAACAATGCACATCCAATCCTTTTATTATTATTTTTAATGTGGTGAGCAAGGAGTATGTGGCCCCTCCCCACCACCTGCATAATCAATCTTACAAGTGAATTTGGTTATCTTTTTATATGCTAAGTTATTCGATAAGCATTATAATAATAAGTAATCTCTTCTCAGAGAAAGCTGTTACTCTCTGCCATGTCTAATTCTGTCTCATGGAGTCTTCTGTGTAATGTCTTGCTTGCTTAGTTCTTAGACATGTAAGCACCTGAATAATGCCTTAGGATTTTAAAAACTTAAACTTTTTAGTTCACATATTCCTTTAAGAATCTGATGGCAGTTACCAACCTATTCTATAAGAATACAAATTTCCATGTTGACATTCCATTCTTCCTGGTCTTTTGTGTTTCTGTGCTTCTTATGAGTGAAGGCACTGAAGGCCTTTCTTCAGGACTAGCTTTTCAAGGATATTTGTATAGTAGACACCTTAGAAGACAGAAATAGTATCTTCCTCCAGAGCAAAAAGTAGATTTGTTCACTTTCCAGTATCACAAGAATAATGTCTCACTTAGGTCCAAAGTTCAGGCATGCTTACTGTCCATCATAAAATATTCGGGTTCCCTAAACTCAAATTTTCTCCCCCTGAAGTATAAGCATCACCAGGCTTCCTCTGAATCATTCTGTGGGAATTAAAGATCTGGAAATTGGTACAAATGCTAATACTTTGGTTATTACTACTGCTGTGAGTAATAAACTATCCTTTGTCTCAGATCCAAAAATCTAGTGTCTTCTGCCAGCATTCATGAAACTGTGCAGGCTGATGTATTAGCTTGCAAATAGGGTAAAAATCTCAGACCCTTCACAGTTCTTAACAATGCACACAGACAACATAAGCATACTGTTTTTAACAGATGGCAATTATATCCCCATATCCAAATCCAGAAGGCTAAAAGTATTTATTTTTATTTCTGAGTCAGTAAACAGAATGGAATGACCATAGACTCTAATATCTGAAAAGTACCCTAAAAATCGTACAATAAGATGTTGGGTTTATTCTAACAAAAGTGTAGTTGGCTAATAATAGTAGTAATAGTTAGCATTCATTGAGTACTTTCTATATGCCAGGCACTTTTTAGGAGCTTAACAAATATTATTGAAATTTATTCTGACAATAAACTGATGAGGCAAGCAATATCATCTTTCTTCCACAAGAGGAAACAAAAACCCTGGTAAATTAAGTAACTTGGCAAGGACTACACAACTGGTCAAACTGGAGCAGAACCCAGGCTCAAAGAGGAGATGCAAATTCATCTTGTGTCCTTAACCATCTGACTTTTCTGCCTCCTCTCTACCCCAGCCACACTGGTAAAGGCAGGATCCCTGCCCATGAGGGGTTTATGCTTTAAAGAGGGAGACGTAATAAGCAGAAAGCATCAACAGAGTGCTACAAGAGCTTTGATGAAGTGTGCACAGGAAGTTGCTAGAGCAAGAGAAGGGCCCACCCTCCTCTAAGCATCATCAGTAGCTTCCCAGAAAAAAGGACAACTAAGATCCGTCAAAAAAATTAATGATTAGGAGTAGGTCAGGTGAAGAAGAGGGGGTCACCTATTTATTGATTTTACACATAAAGAAAAGGAAGCCCAGACTCAGGGCCAAGGTCACACAGCTACTTTTTTAAAACCAGGGTTGCAATTTGGTGCCTGATGAAATTTTACTGTCCCTTGCGGCCCTCAAAGATTGTTCCACATTTCATATCAGGAAACAGACAGTGCTCAGTATTATCTACTGCTTACACTGCTATTATTCTCCTTTTACTATTATTTTTAAACTTTAAATCATTAGGCACTGGACATCCAAGCAAATCATATGTGAATACAGTGTCATAAGAGTATCTGTTTGCTAGAATGGGTACAGGACATCACAAGATATTCAAAGGGTTAATAAATCACGTGGAAATTTAAATGTTACTTTCTGTTAGATTTTATTGAAGGACTTATCATGATTATAGACAAAGTTCCAACAAGGTCAACATCAATGTTCCAAAGGCATGAGCAGGTAAGCTAAAGAGAGATCAAATAAATTGTTTAAATGTTACAGCATAGGTAGTTCTCACGGATGTCTTTGCAACCAGTCTAACTCCCATTAACATAGTTAGAAACTCTCTGATATGAAGAAAATTACTATAACTTCAGAGATTACTCTAAGGAGTTATTGCTGTAGAATAAAAATGAAAAGATGTAGATAAATCTGCTAATGTTCATCTTACTCACATAAAGTTTGCATATAGAATCAGAAAACAGAAGCAAGAAATTCAAGGAAATCATGCCCAATAAAAAGATTTGAGTCCAGTCACCACACGTTCTAAGTTACTAATAATGAATGATCATATGGGTTCTAACAGACATTCAATATGATTTGGTAGACAACACTCAGAATTGGGTAGTGATGTGACAAGAACTATATTTATCAAATGAGAAAAAAATTACTACAATATTCCTTGTTGACTAGGCTCTGATTTTCTTAGGACAGTGACACTACTGCCATTCACTACATCATGGATAGAGTGTTGCTTATGCAAAATAAATGACAAGAGGATGCTAGGAAGAATGAAGATGGATGTACTGTGGTCCCTGTCCTGTACCTGCTCATGGTCTTATGAAGATGGAGGAAGCAATAAAATACAGCTAAATAAAATAACTACTGTAATTCATCAACAAACTTTTACAGAGTACTTGCTCTGAGCAAGGCACTATGATAGGCTGACCAAGAAATTCAAGTGAAAGAGGGAAGTGAGGATTGGAATTAAGGAGAAGAAAAGATGCTAATAATGATTTGCATTTCTTTCTACCACAGCCTCGAGCTGCTGGGCCCAGATATCTTTCTGCCTCAGCCTTCTAAGTAGCTGGAACTACAGGCACGCACTACCACGCCCAGCTAATTTTTTTTCGATTTATTGTAGAGTTGAGGTCTCGCCAATTTGCTCAGGCTGATTTCAAACCCGTGGGCTCAGGAGATCTTCTTACCTAGGCCTCCCAATGTGCTGGGATTATAGGTGTGAGCTACCATGCCAGGCCTAATGATTTGCATTTCTAACACAGTTGTTTCTAGTTCTTACTTGAGCTGGGAGTGATTAATGGTGGCAGGATATCTAGATCAATGACAGCCCAGGATCAGAATCACTGACATCAATATTATCAATATTACCCAATCTCACCAAAGTGAGGGACAATTTGGGAATGCAGAAAGCTGGACATTATTTAACAGAATTTCACTAAAAAGGAAACTAATTTCTGAGGATTAATTACTAGAAAAAACATTTAAAGTTTCATAAATAAAATGTTGATTGAAATTCTTTAAAATACTCAGAGTCACCCTTACTCTGTTGATTCAAATAATCCCTAGTCATGATGCAAGTGTTTTTCAGTACTTAAAGAATATCTAACAATATGATTTATTCATCATAGTTTTAAACTAACATAAGGATCAGTAGATATATAATAAGTATTTCTTAGGGAAGGACACAAATTTTGTGAGGCTTGAAACGTATCTGATTTGAGAAACATATGATTTGGGAAATTTATTTAAAGAAATACAAAATTATGACCTCTTCATATGGACCACGAGTTCACAGAGAGAATTTTATAGAGACAAGAGAAGATAATCCACTTTCTGGCATAATTGATAACATTTTGTTCTTCTTGTTGCTATTGATAGTTTTAAAAACTTTCTCCCATTTTTACAACTTGCTTTTTGGTAAGGCCGTGTAAAATTTTCAGATGGCATCAAATTTTAGAAAACCTTTATCAAATTTCCTATGAGCTGTAAAGTTTGAAGAAATTTCCATGGACTAGCTTCTGGCTTCATGTATTTCAAATCCAGTTGCTCTTCTACTACCTGTGTACTCCCAGTGTCTTGTGACCTGTGATCCTGAAACCTGGTGTTTCACCGTCAAGTGAGTCAGCTATAGGATTATTCCTAGGAGGTGTTTCCATGCTGGAGCAGCTACTAATAACATAGTTATATGTTATAGTCACTATAGCTATGTTATAGGAAAGTGACTGCAGATGGCATCAATATATCCCATTCAGCCCAATGCAATCTGTTTTCCTCCACATGACCCCTCAAATGTCCACATCACTTCGACCTTACAGTGACAAGATGATATGTGATGGTGAGGAAGCTGGAATACAAATAGTAATGATGATAACCAATTTGTAACTTTAAGAAAAACATATGTCTACATAGTCACATTGCTAGTTCTCAACCAGGACAAGGAAATGGTCTTAAACTTCATTCACTTCAAGGTAAAATGCCTCTGGTCCTTATCAAAGTTTCTTAATTTTTATGACCTTAAACATGAGGTGATTGTACTGGCTACCAGTTAAATCAGTTAAATCATTATATTCTGTATATCCATTATGACAATTATTTAAAAATGTACATGAATATGGCTGTATTGCTAAAAAATGAATCTCCAGCATAATGTGCAAATATTTTTGAAAACACTTTAAGAGATAGAAGAAGGATGCTAACATATCAAGGACTACTGAATAGTAAAAAATTTAAAAACCAAAAACAATTATAAACAAAAAACCTTAGGGGAAAAGAAATTTCATGGCTTATGTATTTAGAGTCATACATTAATATTTCAGAAAGTGGGAATTTGTCTACCAACATCAGCATTGGCTGGACTGTGAAGACTTGTTGATTTTCCATTTTGATTATACATTGTTTTAAACTAAGGGGAACAATCTCACCATCCTGCTGACATGGCAAACTGATACCAGATTCTGAAAACTGAATTATATTTTTCTACCTTATTATCAGAACTTGGCTGTTTGTGTTAAGTTCTGTAACCTTTCTCCTCCTCAAATGGCATAAACTATCAACCCTAGCTTATCTCTTGTGATTGTCTCATAGTGTGCCTAGTGAAATAAATCACCATGTCACAACAATAAATAGCAACAGAATGGAAACACATTAAATAGTAAAGTGCCATTTATAACATCATTCTGACAACCATAAGTCCCACCAAAAAAATAAGATTTGGAAGTTGCTGCAGCAAAAGTATCAGGAATACATGTATTTGGAAGTACAGATTGAAAATGCTAAACAGAATTCCAATGTGGGGACTCCACAGAATTTGATCAAATGTATCCATCTGTTCACCTTCATGTAAATAATGCTCACATGACCAGTGCTGGGACCTCTTCTAAGACAGGCCTTGAGACTTTCATTACATCTGTCACGTTCCCTGTTTACAGCTGTCTCATCAGTAACTCATGGGGTTTTCTTCCTAAACAGTCAGAACAGCGTCCTGAGGAAACAGCACCAAGAAAAAGCTATTTCTATGTTTCTCTCCTCTACCTGGTTTCTGCCTCAGTAACTAATATTAATAGCAAAGGTAACACACTTTTCATGGCAGCATGAAAACACTTCAGGAAAGCCCTTTAGTGTCTCATTGCCACTTCTGGAACTCAGAGGAGGTTATCTCATAAGCAAATGTGAACACCTCCACGCAAGTGCTCGTGCTCTGACAAGCAGAGTCCCTTCCATACTTTCTACTTCCACATGTGGCACATAAAATGGAGTCATCAAAAATGCACAGTATCCGGCAGTTTTAAACAGTTCCACCCTGTTGACACCTCTAGCAAGACCTCTAAGAGGGAAACAACCATACGCTTCCACCCTATCATTGAAGAGACCAGATTATTTCAGTGGCTGCATCTTCTAAAAGCAAACATGTTCCCCTGAAAATAAAGTTTCACTTCCTGTACTCAAAGTAGCCTTGATCCCACAGGGATGAAACAGGTAGTGGCCAAGTTAGGAAAATCTAAAATGCAAAAATTGAAGGATGCATTTCTGTTGGTCCTGCAACTGCCTCGACACTGCTTTTTCTGTGATCTTTCTTCCTCAAGAAAACATGTCAGGTCTTTACATTTACAAAAGGTAAAAATATGGACTTACCCTGACACAATGAAGTATGAGAAGTGGCCAAGCTTCCCCATGCTGGCAGGTTTTTACATTAGTAATAATAAATCTGCTCCAAAAGTTTAGCACAGATATATATGCTGTATTTATCATGCATATGACATATACAGGGGACCCCAAAAAATCTGAAATTTATTTATAAAAAATTGTGTATTCATTCTTACATGTTTAAACTTCAGTCACCTTCAAAGTGTTCTCTGTCTGATGCAATATACCTATCAAGATGCTTTTTCCACTGCTCAAAACAGTTTTTAAACTCGTTAATTTAGATGTAGTTTAGAGCTTCTGCCGCTTTTTTGTTGTTGTTTCTCCTCTTCCACATCAGCAAAACATTTCCTTTTGAGGGCCTTTTCATCCAGACAAAACAAAAAAAAGTCACTTGGGATGAGATCGGATGAATAGGGAGGGTGGGGCACAGAGATCATGCCATTTTTGCTCAAAAACTGCTGAACAGTCCATGCTGTGTGGGCAGGTGTGCTTGTAAATCACCCATCATGAAATGAGCAAATGTGTCGAAAGAATCTCCAAAAAAAAATTCAATGAAGTCGACTGTAGCCTCTCACAACAACATTAGCTGGTTTACTGAAGCTGATAGGTTCCTAAGAGCACTTACCTCGTGGGGGATCCTGTACTACAAGGGAATAATTCCAGATTTTTGGGGTCTCCCTTTTATGTCTTATCCTTGAAATCTAAGCCACTCACAAAAAGGATAAAGACAAATTAATTCTGAAAAATAACATATCCTAAGAAGGTGCTGAAAAAACACAATCTTTTACTGAAACGCTAAACAAAGGTTTATCTGCAACTCCATCACAGGGCATTTAGCTCCTGAATTAGCAGAAATATGTCTTTATAAGATGGTTTTATTTCATTAAGATATGATCATCAAAATTCACCTGTCTCATCTTTTCTCATGAATTTTTCAGTCGGAATGCTGCAAAATAACTTAATAGGAAAAGTTATTTCTGTTTCCACATTATTGTGAGATTTCTTTAGTGATAAATGAGTGAAGTCACAGATATTTAAGACTGTTTGTGACTGAAGCCACAATGCCCCTCTCTAAATCCCTGTGTCCTTGGTCGAGACATGGGGTCTCTGAATAGACCTGGCCCTGGTTTACAGTAAGTAATCAGTCCCTAAGATGGGCGCCTTTAGCCTTATTTCTCCCTTCATCTTCGACACAACTGTCAGTTATAAACATGACCTGGATATTTAAATTATGATATAAAACGCATGAATAAGTAAGGAAAATACCTTTTGAAGATATGAAAAGCAACAGTTGTGGCTTTCTCACGGAAAATTTTGATCATTCATCTTTCTGACAGAAGTAACGATGTCAAATGACAGGGCAGCAAAAGTAACACGGAATCATTCTCCTACGCGCCAACATGTTCTCTAGACTTCTCGTCCTAACTGAGGAATTATCATTTCACAGTTATCTAGAAGGCAAATCTGCAATCACCAGATATTTTACCCCTAAAAAAGAGTTGTGTGAAAAAAATGCTAAACTTTTAAATGTTTTAAATAGTATGATTTCTGCCACCTGGATACCCATAAATCCCACATGGCCCTCCAGAGACAGACATACACACACACAAACACACACCCCCCCAACACGATCCTGCTGCTAATCCCTAATCTACTCATCACGCCAAATGTCTTACAGTTAATTGAATTAATGATTTTTTTATATTTAACGGTCCCAGACATAAAGGTAGTCATTCAAACAGTTTTAGCTTAGAGGAGACTAAAATATAGTTTAGGTTCTTTCTTATTCATCAGCTTAGGTTTCTCCCTTGTAATTAGAATGGTACATCCAACCTACAATTCAGTTAAAATTTTGAAAGTGACTGATACTCATTACCCAGGAGGCTTATCTAACATGATGTATATTACAGAGGACAGCACTTATGGTTTTTAAATCACTGGTTCTTTCTGTTCAAAATAATCAGTGCTGAACTTCATCTTCTGTAGTTTTCCCATTCTCAGAAAGTTTTTTTCTTTCTTTCCAGTAAAACAAACTGTTCTCTTCTTTCTCCACATATCACAAGCTAAAAAGCAGCCCAATACTGCAGCAGGGGTATCTGGAAATGGAATTTGATTAACAACTATGAGTGATCCACAGGCTAAATCAATTAACCAAAATAGGAAAAATCCCTATACTCTTCCTTAAATATTGCTAAAGCTACAGTATTGCTTCATGTGATGAACAGATCCTCCATAGCAGGCAAATGACTTAAAAAGCCTAGAAGGTCTGATGCCTTTTAAGACTGTCTTTTGTATTCGCAGCATTCCTGGTGCTGCAGGTCAGGTCAAGAACTTGAGGAACTACTGCACTGTGGAAACAGCGTCTGTGGGTCTGGAACTGTGAGTGACTGCTCAGAACATTCTCCTAAGGAAAACAATTGTGCAAGAGCATGTTGTACCAGCTGCTAGTCATAGTCAGCACTGTCTGCTGGGCAGGAGTAACAGTGTTTTTTCTGAGGGTAACACAAAGGTAGTCCTCACAGCATCCACATCACTGGCCTTTGTCACTCTCGATTTCCTTCAAATGATCACTTCCCTGTGAATTTGGGATGACAGATATTGAATAAATATACAAGTTAGCTCTCACTGAAAAGCTACTAATCACCTCCCTCACTCCCTTCTTTTTTTTTGTCATAAGTCTCACTGTGTCACTCAAGTTGACCTCTTGGGCTCAGACGATCCTTCTGCCTCACCCTTCTGAGTAGCTGGGACTATAATTGTGTGCCATCACACCTGGCTAATTTTTATTATTATTATTTACTATGTTGCCCAGGCTAATTTTTAAAATTTTTTTTTACTATGTTGCCCAGGCTAGTCCCAAACATCTGGGCTCACACAATCCCCCCACTTCAGCCTCCCAAAGAAAATCACCTTCCCTTTAAATAAACATTAATCCTTTTTTCAAAATGACAGCTTCTCCTTCTTAAAACATTATACTACATTCTCATTCTCAAAGAAGGGTGATTTTAAATTAAGGAAACTGTATTTTAAAAGATCTTATAAAATATTATCAAATTTTTGTTCCAGTTTTAAGTCTATTAAAATGGATATGTATTCCTAATATTAAAAAAATATTTCAAGATACTTTATTCCAAAGAAGTGAATAACAAAGTTGGGTACAGTTGCTCAAGCCTGTAATCCCAACACTTTGGGAGGCGGAGGCGAGAGGTTTGCCTTAACTCAGGGGCTCGAGACCAGCCTGGGCAACATGGCGAGGCCTCTTCTCTACAATAAGTCAAAAAATTAGCCAGGCGTAATGGCATATGTCTGTGGTTCTAGTTATTTGGAAGACTGAAGAGGAAGGATCACAGGTCAAGGCTGTGGTAGCCATGAGCATGCCACTGCACTCCAATCTGGGCAACAGAGTGAGACTCCAACTCAAAAAAAAAAAGAAAAAGAAGAAAGTAAAAAGAAGTGAGTAACAGAGTCAGGTATTAGGAAGATAGAAATGCTATACTCAAAGACTATATCCTATAGTAGCACTTGTAGCAATAGTGTCAGTAATACTATTAGAAAAATTGCTACATGTTATGTATTATTTCTAGTATACTACATATATTATTTTCATTTAAATCTCAGAAAAATACTATGATATAGGTACTTATATTTATCTACTTGATCAAGAGCACACAGGTAGGAAGTTGCAAAACCATAATTCTAATTCGGACTCCAGAGTCCTTACTCTTAAAAAATAAGAACTGAAGGGAGAAGAAGTAAATAGAAGTCAAAAAAAAAAAAAAAGAAAAAAGAAAAGAAAATGATATACTTTACCTGATTGTAAATGTATCCCTGAAAAGTTGAGTTTTTTAAGTACTTAAACAGCTGGGGTAGAAAGTTAACTATATAAATTCCTACTTTTCCATATGTAGGATATTAAAGAATTTTAATATTGCTAGAAAAAAATGCTAAGGAAAAGATATTGGGCTGATATTTCATAATGAAAATCTGTGTGTATTAGGTCTATGTATGAGCATGCAGCAGTTATCAAAATTCAGGGATAATTCATAGCTCTGAATAATTGAGTTGTCTTTTCTCTACTTTTCAGGGTGAAAAACTTGAATACAGAGAACCTATTATCCTACACAAAGAGTAAAAATGTGTTTCCGGGTCAGTCCTGATTCCAAGAGTATTGGATAACTCGTTCTGGAATAAAATTACTCTTAATTCCCCTGAATATGAAAGAATATTTAGTAACTTACAGCATGCTATATGTTTGATGTCAAAGCCCTAACTTCAAATGTCAGAATAATTAAGAAAAATAGTCCTAAGTATGAAAGAATGACGGTATTTGCAAAGTATTTCTCGTTCTTGATATCCAGCCAGGTTGAGCATCTCATATTTTAAGTATTTTTTTTTCTTTTTAACTGCCAATGCTTATATCTGGGTACATTTAAAAGCCTTAGAGATGATAACCCCTCTCCAGGCAGTGGTTCACTTTTTCAACGTATTGTCTATTGTTTAAAAGATTTAAAATTTTCTGCACAGCATCTTCAGATCTCCAGAGAAAAGAGGCTATATAAATTCAAAGTAAACAAACACTAGACAGTTGATGTGGTAGCACTTTTGATTTCCTGATCTGCCTTCCCAACTGGCTCATGAACATGAATTCATTTGATAAATTAATTTCAGAAAATATAAGACTAATTTATCCCTAGTGAATGTCATCATTTTCTATGCCAACTAAGTGCTTCCTAAGTTGTGCATCAAAGAAAGGCTTCATTTTAGTGGCAAAATTTTATCTCCTCTGATTTGATGCTTATCATCTTTGTCTACCCTTGATTTGATGACCCCTTATCCTGCTCTCTATGTGGTATTTAATTTGCTGAGACTAAAGAGGGCCTAACAACCCTTCATTTTCCCAAGAAAAATCTCAAAGGTAAATACAATTCTAGAGGCATTTCCTAAAGGAACAAACACAAGTACAAACTTGCCTTATGAACTTCAATGAGAAAGAAACAATGCTGAAATATAGGGAATATCTGAGAACAAAGTGAAACATTGCTATCATCAACAATTTAAACGTATTTTAAAATAACTTTTTCAAAAGCCACAATGCTAAATCTTTAAAGGTTGACAGAGTTCTGAGACTGAAATTCTGCCAGTGGTAACTTCTGGGTTCAGAAAAATAGGAAAAACATGCCAGAAGGGGAAAAACCTGAAGAAATATGGAGGGGAGACCCTACATATAAGAATTAAAGTATACTGGAATTCAGATATATCTGCATTAACTCTACACGTTCGCTAGTTACAGGAAGCCTTAAAAATGGTGTTAAATGCACCATCTGGAATCTTGTAGAATGAACTTTTACCTGATGGTTGGTGGCAATTTATTACTAAACACAAGGGAGATGTGTGAGCTATTTTGGACTCAAATAGGACATTATCCTTGCAACCAAGACCAATATTCACTAAGCAACATATCCACTGAACAGTATAACAGACCACAGAGATTGTTGTAAAGTTCCTGTAGCATTATGAATTTCAGTCTGTGAACCAAGAGACTTTTTATTCCTTCTGTTACTCTCTCCCTACAGTTTCTTTCTTCTAGGAAGTCATCCAGTAATAGTTTTTCCAAAACTATAATCTTTCTTCAACTTTCTTACTTTGTTTCTTAAAAACAGTGTATTGCCTATTCACATAGCCTCCAGTTGCGAGGGTAGCTGATACTCTGCACGTCACCACAAGTAGTAAGAACCCAGTGTTGGGATTTTTATGCTGTGAGGACTAGACACTCAGTTTTTAATTTATTTTGTCTCTGTGTACATTTTGTATCTGTGTGCCTAAACTGGCATTTAATCTGTGTCTATCAAAAACGTTGACCTATGCCTTTCAAATGATCCTTGCATAATTTTATATAGAAAATGTTCTTCCTCCACTACTGCCACTACAAAGACTGGGAATAACAAAAATTCCAGGCACTCTGAACTCTCAGTGAGTTCCCTGAGGTTTCCTCAAGGCTCCCTGCCATGAGCCAGCAGCTGCCATGACCTTCTGCCATGTGGAAGACCCAGGGACAAGAAATCTACAAGCTCTGATTCCCACTTTGCCTCCAACTGCATACATGAAGTCACTGTTGATCCTGACATTCTATGCCAATATTAGATATTAAAAGAGGTATTCCACTTTAAGAGGCAAAGTAATTCTCTTGGACCTATTCCACTTTGTACCGAAATCTCATGACAGCTGTCTTAAAAAGTTGCCGAAAATGTCTTGTCTTAAGTGTCTGGATTATTTATGGGATGCATCAATTTCATTGGAAATATTTAACAATAACTATTAATATGTTACTACAATGATGAGTATACCTTATGATATATTATATATAACTATAAATATATCTCATAATACTATACGATATATTATGGTAACCATGAATCATGCACATTTCATATCTCCACATTCAAGTAAAAGAGCAGAGGCCAAAACGCAACTTAGTAGAAAGTTTCCAGCAAAGTTAGAATCATTAGCTAGTTAATAAAGCAGTCATAAAGCAAAGCGTGATAATTATTTAAAATTCTTCAGTCCTTATTAGAGTTTCTAGCAATGTAGAGTTCTGATCAAAACACATTTATTTCTGAAGTTATTCTTTTTCTGTTATTTTTTCAAACCAGTGTGAGTGAACACACGAGAACTTGTATGGTCTTAGATAGAGGGTAAAGAGAGATGCATGCTCCTGCCTCCGGCTGCAGGAAGTCAATAAGCCATGTAAATATCAGGGAAAGAATGACTGTGATCAAAGTTGGTCTTAATATAATGAAATCTTTTTCCCCAGTGCTGCTTTTTGGGCAAAATATATTAACCAGATCAGTACTGGTAAAACAAGAAGCAATAGTAATTTTTGCTACAAATTATGTAATACAATTATTCATGTTCACTTTTATATGTGGACATTTAAATGGTCTTTATAAAAATCTCAATAAATTTAGCAAAATAGATATTTTTCTCTAAGTGTTTCTTTGTTATTTAAAAAAAAAAAACAGAATTTAAAATACAAATGGGTCAAAAGTTCCCATCTTTTTGGCATGGTTCCATCCAGATGCAAGAAGATTCAGAGATGTCATAAAATATCCCCTTAAGATACTGCTATATTGATTCTCATTCTGTTCTCTCTCTCTCTCTCTCTCTCTCTTCCCCCCCTTCCCTCTGTCTGTCTCCTGCAGTCTCTTTCTGTCTTACTTACATACATATCTCCATAAGATATTGTTCAAATAAAAGAAGATATGAAACAAGAGCAACATGTGTACATTTACATGAATCTGGTATCATTTTAGGTTTATTCATGAGTATCTTGATTTCTTTGACCACAGAATCTATCTACAAAGGTTCACGGGGAAGGGTTCGATACAAGTACTTTCCACTGTGGTTTGTACTAGGGACTCTTTCTAAGTAAGGACTTGGAAAATATTTTTAGTTTCAAGGTGTTGTTCCTTGTCATACAAAATATGAAAAAAGTAGGCTCTGAAACAGTATAAAGAATAATAGATCACATGCATTTTGAATTTTTCTTTTCTAAGCACTATAAGTTTCCAGGTCATTGGTATAGTTAAGAGAATTTTCTGTGGGTAATCAGAAAAGAGGCATTGCTATTCCTACTAAAGGTTTAAGTGTGGCTAGAAGTTGTAGCCCACAAAAAAGTGGTGGAGAAAAACGAACTGCCAAGGATTTTAACATTGAAAATGAAGAGAGAATGTAATAATTGTTGCCCAGAATCAGTCTTCTAAAATGAATGATTAACTAGGGACAGGGTCCAATGCATCACAATGGGACATATCAAAAGCCATTATACAGGGACAGCTGATGACAACAGTGCTCAGAGTTGGGAAAATGAAATTGCTGACTTCACATTAGTTATAGGGGAGAAACAACAACAATAACAACAGCAAAAAACTAATTTCCTAAAAGCAATGCACACTCAAAAAATTACACCAAATTTAAAAGCACACCATTATGAACCAGAAGGGCCAAAGGAAAACAAGTACACAATATAAGACAAGATTTACAAAACCAGCCATTTTTATACCTAGTATTTTAGAGAAAGACCATAAAAAATTTGAGCATAACAGAAATACATGCTAAAGAGAAGGAAGCGTATAAAGTTCTCTCCGCGCAGGTGAATTTTGTAGCCACATACAATTTTTTAACATCACCAAAGTATGTGAAATCTGTACACTATATTGTTCAAATATACCTTAAAGTATCTGATCTGTCTACCCAAAAGTTAATATTATAGAGTGGTATAGTAATTGTACAGAGTATAGGGGGAAAATAAGAAGTTAGACATGATGCTCATAGAAAGTCAAAAACCACACATCTTTTTGCCTACTAAGAATGTCTAATAAAACACATTCTGCCCCTGATATGAGGAAGACTTCTAAATCACTGGGGAGAGGAACTCTATATAGCACAATGTGTAAAAAAAAGAAAAAAATAGAAGGTCCTAATACTGTTAGTTCTCCTTTAAATATAGCACACTTTGAATGAAGAAGCTTAACTGTGTTGTAAGTATTACAATGTAGGTATTCCAGCCGTAATTCCTATAGTTTAAGACATTTTAAAACATGTCTTTTAATATTTGCATTACATGATTGTGCTTCTAGGACTTCTCAGTAGCACCCCAAGTAAATAAATGAAAACCAACCTGCTCCTTCTGCTGAGTTCTATTTGTTATAAGCAGGTTGTAAGTTCAGCTCACACTCAAAGGTAGGCGATTTCACAAAGGTGGGACTGCCAGGGGGTGGAATCACAGCAAGAGGCACCTTAAAGTCTGCCCACCACAGTAGGTAAACTGAAAACTCAGAAAATTCTATCAACTTTTATTATTATTATTATTGCTGTTGCTGTTATTTGAAAATTGGAGAAAGACCACAATAATTGAATTTTATGTTCCACTAAAACATAATGTTGTGGCTATTGAACTAATGGCGCTCTGATATTTCTTTTCAGTCCAAACAGACTGAGGACCTATGAGTCTACGGCATATACCAGGAAAAAAAGTCAGAATTTAAAAAATGTCTTTTTAAAAAGGTATGAGGAAGTGCAGGAGCTCTCTCTTTAAAAGAAAAATAATGTATCACATTGTGAAGAGTTAAGAAAAAAAGGTTTTGACACATAGATTTTGGAATAAAAAGAATGGCATGTGGAAGGGACAGCATAAATAAAGAAACGTATGCAGGAAGGAAAATATAAGATCCTGTGAATGAATTGAAAACAGTCTTGGTTTTGGAATATAGGCTATGTTGGGTAGGGGAAGACTGAAAAATAAAGCTAAAGTGGAAGACAAGGTTAGATTAGAGAGGACCATGGATTCAATCCAAAGAGACTTGAACTAGTTCCGCAAAGAGGAACCACAGATGTGTTCTGAGTAAAGGAGAAATATCTTCAGAGCTATAATTCAGAAATACAAATATGCAGCCATAAGATCAACTGAGAACTAGACTACTAAAGGAAGGGTGAGCAGTTGAGATGCCACCTGGTCTGAAAGAGGGTTCCAGCTTTGGGGTAGAAAGGAGAGGACTTCCTACAGCACTGGTGTTTTGTAAATTTCCCTCTTGAGCCATGTTCTCTACTTTCTCTGTATTTCAGCTCAAATCTCTTTCCTGACCCATTTCTAATATCTCTACTCAAATGATTAACAGGCACAACAAACTTAGCAATTCCCCCAGGTCAACTCAGCATCAGACCAATCCTCCTTTCAAATCTGCTCTCCTCTCAAATTCTTTCTGTTATTAGCCCTTTGCTGAATCAGTTCCCCAAGACAAGGACTGGGTGGGGCAGTCTGGATTCTCCCTTTTCCTCTCTCCCACCTTCAATCAGCCCAGCCACCATTACTGCTGCTTCTGCCTCCTACTTCCATTTCCAATATCCCTGGCTTTCTTTAATTCCTCAGAAATTCCTGCTACCACAACACACAAATAACTGAATAACTTGGGGCCAGCCTTCCCGTCAATCAATGCCATGGATGGTCCTGAAGAAGATGCTGGAAGAATTTTGATGATCAGATCAAAGGAAAGTGTTCAGGGATGACTAATGTTAGATTTTCCACCAGCCTAGTAGAATTGTGGCCTGAGAGTTAATAATTATGTGATTATGACTAATTATGTTATTATAAGATAATTATGTCAATAATTATGCTAAATAGTAGAAAATAAAGAAAGTGATATTTCACAAACACTGTGTTCTGATGTTTATCCACAGTATGCATGGGGACAACTTCAGGCATTGCTAAAAATCCTTGAACATGTGTAACAAAGAGAGATGTCAATCCTTAGAACTCAACCCAATATGCTTTGTGACAGTGACAGTGATTCTGTCAGACACTTAGCGTACGGAGATAAGGGCTCATGTATCATTTTTGAAATATTAGTGTCTTGATGAAAATGAGTTCTGCTTTAAATTTCATAAGCAGATAAAGAGGACTGGTAGAAGGTTAGGAGGGTGAGGTAGCCTTGTTAGATTTGACTAACAAGATGAGTCTTTTTGTGATTCTTAAGAGAATGCCTAGAACAGGGAGAGGCCCTGAAAGATGCTTTTAAGATCTCCACCTCAGACTGCAAATTTTTAAAATAACAAAACAAGATGAAAACAAATAAACAAAAAACACACAGAACTCTTCCTAGAAAGGGATGGGTTCTGCCCAAGGACCTTTAGAATCAGAAAGTGTAGATCTGACCTGTTTAGAACAGGTTTTGGCAGGTGTAAATTGTATATCGTGCTCTACTTCAGGCATTGCCAGATGAAGTCTCACACCCATAGAAATTTCTCCTGAAACTGGAATTCAGGGCTGGCAGGAGATGCGGAGGGCGGGGAAAGTTGGCTTTTGCTGCTCACCTCCAAGGAGCCAGAGGAGCCAGGTACAGATTGGGTGATGCCTGCACCCCCCAGCTTAGATCTGCAGATAAGGAAGACAGGACTTGGCATAGCAGTTCAAAGCTTGCTGCAGTGTTTTTAGAATGTCAGCAGCAAAGTGACCCCAAATGACAAACGGCCAATGGCTTTTAATCTATGATTCTGCCACTGAAGTGAGGCCTAGGATCATGCAAAGATTGTCATTTGCCATAAGAAGAGCAGAGACAGCCCTAGCCAGTCTCATCAGAGAAACATTTCTCAGACTTCCTCAGAGGCATAGGAAGTACAATCAATCTTCTTTAGGCTTTGCTTGAGGAGAAGACGAATGTTGGTTGAACCTAGATGGCACCCACGAAGAGAACCCACATCCAGCAAAGAGAAAGTCAAAGAATGCATGGAGATGCTTTAGGTGCTCAGAAGGTGAAGCATCTTCTTCTCATATCCATTCAAGATAGCCAAAACCCAGGAAGCAAACAGAAAGGGCAAAAATATCCTTTTGGAGACAAACCTTACATGGGAAGGTGGGCGGAGATGTGAACACATGTCAGAAAGGTGCCCAATTCCTATACTGTGAGCCCAGACTCAGGATAAGACAGTGACTCTGAGAAAGGTGAGGACACTGATGGAGACACTGGATGGCCCAATACCTCTACCAGCATATATAATGTCCACCATCTTCTGCCAAAGACCAGTGATCACCTCCTAAATGTTGGAGGTCTGATTAAAGATAGTGGCAACAGAAAAAACTGTGTTTTGCTTCCTTACGGATTCAGCTGTGGTAAGACCACTCCTGGGGGAATTGTCATGCTCAGGATCTCTTGGTTGGCAATAAAGTCTTTTATAGGTATAAACATCACTTACAGGTATGAGATCGTGAAGGAGGTCATGTAAGAGTTGGATGTCAATAAATGTTTATTGAAACTTATCTTCCCAGTTCACCAAGTAACTGTTATACATATTTACAAAGGAAACAAAAGTCTTGTTTGTCTTCAGAAACAAACATAAATGTAGTCATATATTTGTCCATGAGAAACTAATCTTTGAAACAATTTATCTGAAGTCGTTTTGGAGTATAAAAGTATATTTACATATTCATATGAACATGTGTGATGTCTTGGGAATACACAGTAACTAAAAATGAATGAATGAAAAAGAATTAAGAAGCAACTTTCTTCCCAACCCTTACTTCATTACCCCTCTTCCCTCACACACCAAACCGAATTCCATTTCTTCTTTGCTCCCAGGTTTATTTTGCAAATGTATAGTGAACCATTGATAAACTTGTGGGATGATGTGCTGAGTTCTTCTGGAATCCCCAAATTTGTGAATATAGACATATTTATACCAGAGCTTATTTTTCATGAATCACAATCCTATGGAGAATCTGGTATTACCTGAGTTTAATCTCACACCTTGAATTAATAACCTTGATAGTTTTTACTAAAATTTGATTTCTCACTTGATGGTCCTACCACAAAAAGAGGGCATAATAACAAAGTCATGTTTATGTGGTACAAATGATGGGTAATCAGTTTCGATCTCTCTCTAGCTGCTAATTAATAATATTAATGATACATTACATTTACGGAGTGCTGACCATGTACCAGACATTGTGCTGAGTACTTTATATCTTTTTATCAACTCAATCCTCACAGCCAGTCCCTTGAATAGGTTTTATTATCCCCATTTCAGATGAAGAAGTTGTAGTTAGACTGTCCAAGTATGTGGTGAAGGATTCAACTCTAGGTCTTTCTGACTTTGAAGTCCAAATACGTAACTACTATACTAGGCAACTTCCTTAAGTTATGGACTCTAAGACTCCCAACGCACATCTCAAATGTTTACCTCAGTAAAATGATACATAACTGCATTTCAGAGATCCAAAACCTCATTGCAAAAAGCAAAACTATGAATGTTAATAAAATATCTGTTGCATGATCTAACTAACCTTTTCTTTGACTTGAGCCGCCCTCTTTTCTAAAATTATTGTGTGCATAGCACACAACTTTCCTGGAAAAAGAGAATTTCACTAACATATTGAGTATAAACTCCACAAGAACTTTCACACACATCATCTTGTTTCATGCCCATTAGGAAGTATTATTTTTCCTATTGACTAGTGAGGAAATGGAAGATTAGAAAGATGCCAGGATAACCAAAATATCACACCCCTTGAAAACATAGATGTGGTTTTTTTCATTTGCATATTTGCAGACATGTTTATACTTTTTTACACAGAACCTGCTTCAATAAATAGGACAAATGGAAAAACTGGGATATGGCAGGGACAGTGTCTTTCTTGTTTGATAACGCATAGCTAAGATGCTCAGTAAAGGCTTGTGGAAGGAAGAAAGAAGGAAGGATGGAAGGGAGTTATTTGTACATTGAACCTTACTCTTACTAGCTTTGAATTCCATTGCACTAGTTCTTTATTAACCTTGAATTTACAACATCTAGCACATTATCTGGTGCTCAGGAGCACTCAACAAATGCAGACTGACTATGAAACTCCTTCAGAAATAACAAACTAAAAATAAACAAAAAACTTCCCAATACAGTCACAGACTTCCAGTGGCAAAATAAACATAGGTCAATGTTCAGGTCAACAACTACAAAGAAGCAGAAAATCAGAGAAGCTGAAAAGGCTACTGATTGAAAACTGAGTGTTGAGCACATATAGATAGCACCATGATGGAAACTCACAAACACATACATAGCACAATACGGCTCTCCAGAGACACAGATAAGTATTATTAGATTGTTCAGGTAGCCAGGTCCCATGCCATTTAAGCCCTTAATAGTAAAGGTCAGAACAATGCATTGAATCAGCAATCAACGTGAAAAACAATGCTGTTAAATATCTAGAGAAACTAAATTTACACGTCCCTGCTCCCTTTTTGCTGTGATTTTTTAAAATATAGATTACAGAGAGCAGAAGAATGATGATATCACTGCAGATTGGATGTTCTACTTCACAAAAATGGTCGTATTCTTATTACCTTCTTCCTTGGGGAGACTTCATCTCAAGATAACTTTTAAATAGAAACAACCAGCTTTTCAGCAGAGCCTGATTATCAATTTGCACCTCTGGTGAAGGAAGGACTAGAATTCTATTGTTTTGTTAATTGTCAATTTGCATCTTTGAAAGGTGTTGCATTTTCTCTTCTTTCTAACAGGTTAAGACTAATTCTGTATGTTAATAAATATTATAAACACTTTTCACGGAAATGCAGTTTGCTAAAAAGTATGTTATTATTGTTATTCTACATTTTCCTCTACTTAATTACACATAAGATTTTATAGTTGATTGTATCAAAATTAGTATTTAAATGGTTTTTTTCTTCAGAAAAAACTTTTGCTTATCAAGTAAACATTTAGGTAAAATGCTTTTTAAAGTAAAAGTCTCTGGTAGTCATGAAAAAGACAAAAATTAACAAAAATTTTACAAGGACATCTGTGATTTTTAGCTTGAGCAGATTATTTGGAAATGTTCTTTCCTTTTTCTTCCTTTTCTTTCTTCTGGAATGTATATATCATTAAAAAAAAAGTAAAAACAAAAATTTATTTTCCAAAGTAACAGAAAAAAATAGAAATATAATCTATAAAAACATAATAGGAAAAGAGATACCAATTATAAAATGATTATTCTTTACATCTATGTTTACAAGTAGTAACTTGGAAAATTCAAAGTTCTTAACATGCCCTATCAGTACTAGTTCCAGTACTTGATTCAAAACGATAAGATCTGTTTATGTGCTCGCCAAAGCATGTATTTTTAATCCACTGCAATGTTTTCCCTATCTGATTGCTAGATATGAACAACTAAGTCAAACATTAGACAGTGGCTCTCAAACTTTTGAGCTTAGGAAGGTGGTGTTTAAAATGATCAGATGATCACTTTCTATCAGATCCAAGTGAGGATGTTTAAATTCCATTCATATTGCTAAAAAAAAAAAAAAAAAAATGGCTTCACAAGTCATAAATAGCTTTAATAGATAAATTTATTCATATCCTACCTTTTTCCTAAATAAATTTGGTAGGGATAAGCTCTACTTGTGTCATTTTTGCTTCTCAAGTACAAAATCATGGATAAATAATATCTACTGATAACAAAGGTCATATATTTAAAATGTTTGTAAAGTGTTTTGCAAAATATAGATGTTACATGTGTTATTTATTACCATTTCTGGACTTGCTCTTAAACCATGTCATCATTCCAAGAAGAAGCATCCATTTAATGACATACCTTTATATCATACATATTTAAAAGCTTTCCTGAAAGTATTAACGCTTTGAAAATAACTTTTTTTTTAAGCGTTTAAATCAGCTTCTTCAATTCAGCCTATGTTTGTCCCCAGGATATTTGTGTCATACATATACATTTTATACAGGAACCTTCTCAATGTGGTTCCACATTCCTTTTGATGAAACCTATGAAATCTAAGATTGTAAATCTATTTGGGGGAAAAGCTAGAAAAAAATGATAAGATACTTACGGAGAGAAGTCACTGGGTGCAGAGAACTGGTGAAGTGATAAAGAATTGAACTTTACAAAACAGGAAGTTAATTCCATTTGCAAATAACTCAATATTGTCAAATCATATGCCAGGGAAAGAGACAACACTCAATAGTATAGTATTAATAGTTTACATAACAGAGCTACAAAGGATTGTCAGTGTCTGGGGTTTTTTTCTTCCCTTCCTTTAGTCTTTTTCTTTTACTGAAAAAAAAATACTTTCATGTTTAAAAATGGTTCTGAGAGTGCAAAACCCATTATTGTATTTCATGGACTATGCATTGAACACATTGAAAACACAATTCCCAGTATAAGGCTCCCTGACAATGGAGAAAACTGCAAGAGCAAGAAGATAACTTCTGCTTTTCTCCTATGAAACATGGTCATAAAGAAATTCTGACCCACCTTACTGGAAAGTAGATCATAAGATCCTTATTCCAGAGGGTCCTGCTCCTGGGGGAGTATTAAGGAAAGGATTGTCATAGAGTGATGCATGAAAAATCTGAACAAAATGGTCTTGCTGAAGTCCTCTCCCACTACCTCAGTTGTATTACCTTTAGAACACTACATCCCTTGTTGTCCAATCATGTTTCTCCATGACTATCCACTTATTTATCAGACTTATCTTTTCCCTAGGTCTTTAGGTCCTCACTTCCTGAAGGTTCCTGTGCCATGACAAAACTTTCATTAAATAAATTTGTTATGATTTTCTCTTGTTACTCTGTCTTTTGTTATAGGGGTGTCACTCATGACTCTTGCTATGGGTAAAGAAAATATATTACTTTTTCTCCTTTACAAATACTATGTGCCAGGTTTGTCAGACTAATTTTGGAAAAAAAATAATCAGAGTTCAATGTGGGATATTTTAGGAGAAGGATTGAAGATAATATTACACAAACAATTTTCCAGTCTGAATTAAAGTCTAACGGCTTGACAAAATAAATATAATTTAGTCAACTATAACCTGGGAATAATTTTAACCATTTTAAATAAATCAATTGGAATTATTTTCAGATCAGGTTTTTAGTAGAAATATTAAAGATGGACGTCCATGTTTCTTGACATCATTTAGTTCTGTCTAAAGGCTGAGAAGCTTTTCATCAGACATCTGACCAGTTATAGAATCTAGGAATCAGTGTTGTCCTTCAGTCATGAAGTAACTATTTTAATGAATAAAGCAGTGATTTCGAGTACAATGTCTGGGAAGTCTTTATCAAATATATATTTAAAAATTAGGTTTTCTCCTAAGCAAATATTTAGCATGGTGTAAAGGTTATAAGCTATATAAAAATGATATAAAACTTTAAAAATCTATGACATTCCCTTTAAAATAAGTGATTAAAGAATTCTATGTAAACTCAACCCAAATAAATCAGTACTTAAGAAATTAAGGCCTTGGTTTATTTAATGAAGAGTATGAAAAATAACTCCTTTTAAACTTTCATTGAAACCGTAACTAATTCTTTTTCCACTTCCACTGAAGGCAGATATGTAGAAATTGGATTTGTTAAAATGTAAAAGATATAGATAATATGTATAGAAATTTTTTGAAGTTTCTATGAAGTTTGTAGCCTGAACTCATCCATCTTGAGGTCTTATAATCACTTAGCTCCAAGAGTGTCCCAAAATATTTGCAAAGAAGTCCAAAGCCCCTTTCCTTAGCCTAGCAGATCCTGGAGGATCCAGTCTCCTGCCCACTAGTCTGACTGCAGTCTCTCCTACATGCCAGGTGAAGTCCCATGTCAAGCTTTTGCATTTGCTGGAGTCTCACTTGTCTGTAGGACTTGTAAAAGTGACTTCATCAGAAGAACCTCCAAAAACACTATTTGAATTAGCAACCTGACATTGCTTCATGGTCTAACTTATTTACCTACTCTACTTTATACAATTCATTTATTCATTTGTTTACTTATTTCTCTATCACCCAGTAGAGAGTAAACCAGGGCATGGGCTGTGCTGTCATGATCACATTTATAGTCTCCATTTCTAGAAATGTGCCTGGCACATAATAGTTGTTCAGTATACACCTTGAATGAATGAATATTCATTACCCACCACTAGCAGGTCACAAAAGGCATAAATATACTGAAATTCAAAAACTTATTTAGCTTATATGGCACAAATTTTTCACAAGATAAATATTATTTTAAATGTCATCAAATAAATTGCTATTAAAACTATTATCAAATTTAGAGGAACTTTCCAAACTTATTAAGCATCCCTAATCACAAATAAGACTTTGTTATTTTAAAGCCTTCTGCAACCTTCTTAAAGGTCACACTACATGCAAAATTACTATATTCTAGTGCTTTTCTGTACCACTTTTCTCTTCAAATACTTCCAGTGGTTCTGGGTTTTTTTGGCATATCATTTCAATTCTTATAAAATTGACTTTGGCATTTTACTCTATTTTTGTCAGCTCCAGTTGCATGCTTTTTGTTTTAAATAACCTTCTGCTTCATACTTTCAATATGGTACAGGCCCTACACAAAATTCCTGAAGCAAAAGATATAAACACAAGAAGTTACATGCTCACTGGATTTCTTATCACTTTGAACTGTGTTTTCTGCTCCTTCTGCCTTGAAGGGTCCTGGATTTTCTGCCTTACAAACCTCTACTCATCTGATCTAGCTCAAACATTATCTTCTCTGTGAATTTCTCCAATTTATTCACAGCAGAAGCCGCTTCTTCTTCCTCATTGTTCTCACAGGATTTAATCCAAGGTCTTTAAGTCTTGATGATGAAACAATCACTCATACTCCTCACCCATTGTACTCCTCTGTGTATATTTCCAGTGTATAACTATTTATTGCAATTATTTGTGCCTCAGGGTTTAGTTCTTATATCCATATTCCTATTCTCTCTTTCCATTTTTGTCTAATTACGTCATTGCTGGTGACTCCCACATTTATACGTCTAGCCTACACTACTGTTCAATAGTTCTTCTTGGATATTTAATAAAAATTGTATACTTATTATTTTCAAAGCTGATCTATTCTTTACCTCAGATCTTCTCCTGTCTTATTCAAATCTCAAATGAAAATGCCCACTTTTTAGTTACTCAGGCTAAAATCCTCAAGTCATTTATAATTCCTCTCTTTCACACCCCATATTCATCTGGATCAAAAAATCTTGTTAATGGAATCTTTAAAATACACTAAATTACAGTTTTGACCACTTCTATCCACTTCCACTGCCACCTCCCTGATCCAATCTGCCATGATCTCATGTCTGGCTTATTGCCATAGACTCCCATCTGGCCCCTCTGTTTTCATTCCTTGACCAAATCCAGTGTCTTCTCCAAATTGCACCCAGAGTGACCCTTTTAAAACATGTCAGTACTCTCTGCTCAAAACCCTATCAAGGTTTCCCATATCACTCAGTGTCAAAGCTAAAGTCCTTACAATTCCTACAGGGCCTAAATGATCCTGCCTCCAATTGTTCTCTGACTATATATGTCCTATTCACTCGTTCATGTCTTATTTATTCCTTTATGCAACCCTACATCCCACATGAGCCTCTTTGGTCTTCCTTGAACTGCCATTTGCTGTTCCTTGTTTTACTATGTCCATTACCTGTCACCCATCAGGAAGACTGTGGTGTTTCTCTGCTTTGTTCATTACTACATGCTTTAGTACCTAGAACCTAGTCAGAATACAGCACTTACTGTTGTCAGATGCTACATGGCTCTAAACTTTTTATCTTGATTATTAATGCATCCTCAATGTTAAGCACACTTCCAGGTTCATAATAAATATTCAACAAAAGTTAATTAATGGATTAATTAATGACCTAATGAAAAACTTTAACAAGGAACACAACTTTAATGTAAAGGAACCTCTCTGAAATCAAATAGTATGAACCACCTATTTACCTTACATCTAGCATTTTCTTTCCCTCTTCACCCCTACAGAAATTTCTTCAATCTTCCTTTTATTTTAACTCATCGTCTGTGCTTTTACTAACTAGATCTAGATAACTTACACTGCATTTCTAGCTGCCTGTAGAAACACAGCTACAAAATAGCTGAATTGGGGTAAAAATGTTTTTTTCTATTTTTTCTTCCTATGTACATATATTAAACTTTAAAACTTTTCATAATTAACATATCTTACTTATGCTTTAGTAAAAAGAAAAAGGAAAGTTAAAAAGATTAAGACATTACAAAGCAAAAGAAGGAAAAATATAGAAACTTCATTCAATTCATTGATATTAGTATATTAAGAAAACATGAATCCATCATATTTATAAGATTTTTTGCAATTATAATAATTTGCATTGTTATGTGAAAAATATGTGTAAAGACACCCACAAAGGTTCAAATTACTACATGTATAACTATGGCCGGCTTTATTCTGCCCTATCCCTTACTGGCCTGTTTATGACTCTCATAACCAGAGTGAAAAATTAAAATAAAATATGAAATTTTCTTTTTTAACAGTTACCATTCAGCAAATCACTTAGAAATCTTTATTAATTTCCTCTAGTTTCAAATATAAAGAGGAAAGTAGTTCAGATAAAAACTATCCTTGTTGTACCTTTTCAGCATGTGGTCCTCTTTATTCTGAAGGCCTTGGGCTCAAATGAAAGTTACAACTTTAAGTCCCACACAGAAATCTTGAAAGTGCCAAATATCTGTTCAACTAACACAGCCTTCAGAAAACGGAGGCGTGCGACTCCTTTTTGAACCTGTCTTCAAAGCTAAGGCCTTCAGCCACGGGCTTCTCTTTCACATCACTTGGGGCCCACTGGTGATCAGACAACTGTGAAGCTACCTCGAAAGCTTTGTAGCCTCTGCAGGCACAGCCATGCCAGAGACAGTCACCTGTGTCACTTGTAGTATTCTCTTCATTGGTAATTACGGAATAAAAATCACTGGAGTAACACATGAAGAACATGCCAGGAAGCAGCACTCTCAAGATGATTTTGAAATGACTAGTTCTTTGGAGTAAGCAGAGGGGTGGAGCTGAGGGGAAGGGGAAGGAAAGTCTGTCTCACCACCTGGTCATACCTACCACCAAGGGTCCAGAGGAGTTCACCACCTTTGCCACCCTTACCTAAATGAAACGTGTACAGTCATTTGCCTCTTTCTGACATTTAACTACATCTAGCAACATTTAACAACAGACTTGACACTGGCACAATTTATCTGAATTCTCTGCCATCATAGCACTTTTTCAAAGATTGCCGATTTCCCATATATTAGGCAAGATTTTCAGCACTCTTTTAACTCACTCATCAGAAGTGACTGGAATTCTCCAATGTAGCCTTCTAACGTTTGGGTATGGAAGGAGGAAGGAAGAAGGAAATCTACAGAACTACAAATTAGTGTGCAGAAATTCACAAGCTTCACGATCTCTTAGCATGTATATGAGAATAATGAAATAGGACTGTGCCAACTATATTTAAATTCCACATGTCGTTTCAAAATGTATTTGGAGAGAAATTAAATGTTTTAAAGTTAAAAAATAGAGGCTTACTTTTAAAAGCATTCCTTATTAGGTAGAATAGTCTTTATTTTATTTTATTTTTTCTTAAGGAGAAATAAGGTTTCCATTTATGCAAACCCCTTCTAGTCTGTGAGCAAGAAGCTGGTGGTAGCATGGGATAATTTGTCAGGATGAAAAAACTGGAAAGCTTTTCAAAGGTTTTAGCTTTTTAAATAGTACTACCCTTTTACCTGGGGATCAGAATCCCATAATCTCTAATTCTAGGAAACCAGGGAGTAACCAAATTGTTAAAATGCCCAAGATGAAGTCAGTTCTTTAAATCACAAAACTTCAGTGTGTCATGGAGGAACTTGGATAACGAAAGAGATGCAAAAAGACCTGAGATCTTTTAGTTCGGGACAATAAGTGGCAGTTATGGTTAACAATGAACATTGGCCATAAAATATGCTCTATAAATTATTTTAAGAAAGCAATTTTTAACACATTTTAGAAAACTATTTCATCAGAATGTCTTGCATTGAATGAGAAGATTCAGTCATCTGAAACATTCTCTATTTTGAAACTTGCAATTTTGAACGTAAAAAATGTCATCTGTGTAAAGCTAACTTGAGCTCTAGTTAGTATTATTTGTCCAAAATCAAACAGTATAATCATTATTCCAGTAATAAGAACGTCTTCTATATGCCTGTCAATACTACCATGATATATAAATGTGAATAATAATCAAGAAAGCATTCTTCATTCAGTTATTTAAGATTTTGATTTCCATTCCTTAACTGCCTTGCCCCTAAATGTCTTTACTAAATTAATATCAGCAAAATACTGGGCGTTCTTTCCATTGTTGCTTGGATTTCACTACCTCCAAAATCTTCAACTCCCATATTTTCCTTCTCACACAACCTCCATATGAAAAAGCTATCTATGGTGTTCTCTCATTTGTTAATGCTAACAACACCTCATCTTTGACATTGCCAAGTCATTCAGGCTGTTCCATTCTCCCTTCCCTTCCATCTGTCAGTCACCTCTTGGGTTCACTTTTGTGTCGTAACTCACCACTTAACTATACTCTTTGTTAACACCCTCAATTCTTCATTCTTTTCTCTTTTCATCAATATAATCTGAAAAAAGTCAATCAAACAAAGTAAGAGACTCCCGCAGTATTTGTTTTTCCCTTATTCCAAATTTTAGGAACACAAATACTTCACAGCCTTCTTTGGAATTTGGAAATAGCCATTCAACCAAGTTCTAAAGATGTAAGCATAAGTGGTGTGTGTAATTTCTGGGCCTGGGACATTAACTAAAAGACAGAAGTCATGTCTTTCTTTTCCTCTTTGTTTTTCTTGATGTCTTAATGTAGAAAAATGATGGAGCACCTGAAGCCACCTTGATTCATGAGTTAGGTTCAAAAATGATACAGCAAAGACATAGAAAAGTCTGTGTCCCTCAAAGTACAGAGGGCTATATTAGTCTAGACTGACTACCTCAGGCTCTTTTGAACACAGAGAGAACTTTCATCTTGTTTCAGCCTCTGTTATTCTTACTTGTCTTATTACTGTAAGTTTCATCTAGGACTTACCAATTATATTGACCCTCTGCCCTCTCCATTTCTATGTATTTCAGTGCCTCAGTTTCCTCTTCTGTCAAATGAGAATAATAAAAACTCTTAATTCATGAATTTGTTGTGATGATAGAGGATTAGTTCATAATATGCTTTTGAAAATTTTAGTTATCATTAGCATGACTCAGATATAACCCAGTGTTGAAAACTGCAAAACCACAAGAATTGGCCCTACTGTTGGGCCTTCAGTTATAGTAATAGCCCTTCATTTTGGTGACCTCTTAATCCATTTTCTTCAGTGGTTATGCTATAGACTATCACTCTCTGAATCTTTACTCACCTCCCCGCAACCATTTCCAGGATCTACCTTGTAAGATGATCCCTCACACTGTAAAACCCAGGCCACCTGGCATATACTCCTTCCACACAGAATGACTTCTCTCCACCTCTGTCTTTTTGTTCATGCCTCCTCTTTGTCTTCTGCCATTGCTGAGGAAGAGGTGCTCTTCTTCTGTGCAGGGATCATCTTTCTGCCTGGGTCTGGATGCCCTACTCTCCCTCTCCTGTCATCCCTCCCTTGTATAGTCCCCCTCTTTATTGCTCAAGTTCCTACCAGTCCTAAGCACAATCATTCATGCATCCCCCTCAAGCTGACCTATTCTCTCCCTTTCCCTGTTCATCCATATATCTGATAACCCACCTCTCTACTATAAACCCCCATCAATAAAGTCATGTGTTATTTCTCTGTTTCCAAACCTAGTCCTTATGTCACTCCATCATCACCAGTCTCTTATTTTCCCAAGCATAAATCTGGGAAACATCTTAGACTCTACTTCTCCTTATAGCCCCATAATCATAATATTGATTTTTTTTTTTTTTTTGTCAGTATCTCACTCTGTCACCCAAACTGGAGTGTAGCGGCATGCTCACGGCTACCACAGCCTCTACCTGCTGGACTCATGAGATCTTTCTGCCTCAGTCTTCCAAGTAGCTGAAACCACAGACATGGGCTACCATGCCAGGCTAATTTTTTGATTTACTGTAGAGACAGTATTTCGCCAAGCTGCCCAGGCTGATCTCAAACCCCTGGGCTCAGGCAATTCTCTAGCCTTGGCTTCCCAATACTAGCATTACAGGCATGAGCCACTGTGCCCGGCTCCTAAAAATCTTTAACAGTCATCTCCCTTTCTCTGTTCTCACTGCCAATTTCTTTGTAGGAGCCCTCTTCATAGCCTACCTGAACTTATAAAATAATTAGCTAGACTATTTTTTCTTTTTTCCTCTTGAAACCCATCCTACACATGGTTCTCAGAGTGCTCTTTCCCTAAACCATAACTCAAATTATATTCTTTTTTTGCAAAATACAAGTTCTATAATACGGTGTACAAGGCCCTTCAATATGGAGACTGTAATTAGATTCCCCATTTCATCTCCTAAGACCACCGTTTTGTACTGTCAGATTAATGCTGTGACATGCAGTTTCATCCTTCTTGGAACCAAAGTTCATCCTTTCAGTCTCACTGAAATGTCACCACTTCCCTGATGGCTTCCATGATCAGCCCTATTTTTGACAAAATTAACAATTTCTTCCTCTAGGTAGTAACACAGTAGGTGATGCATAATTATGTCATCGCTTCTGTCATGGTTTATTGTGGCTGTTGATATTTCTACTAAACTGCTAAACTTCTTGTAGGCAGGTACAGGTTGGCCTTCACTTTTCACTCTCAGTGTCTACCACAGGAATAAAACTCTAAGTGAGGATTTAAATACACAGAAAATATTTTTTTAAAAAACTACACAAGTTGGTACAAAAGTACTAGAGGGGAAAAATTATTACTTTAATAGACAAGAAATTCCCATCTGCCCTCCATTTTGGTTATTTTGGTTTTCATGCAATTAAGTTAGAAATTGTTTTATAAAATGTTTTATAAAATTTGAAGATTAAGCATTAAAATGTTTCCTCCTAATTGTCCCAAACAAGTAGCTTTAATATTTTTAATATTTTTTTCTCTTTACTAATTCTTTCTTTTTCAGCTCCTTAATACTGAATCTTTTATAACTCCATCTCACTATTTTTACTTTCAATGTTTCATACTAAATTGATTGTTTTCCACCAAATTTTCTCAACTTCTATTTCTGTTTGTTAGAGCAAAGCTTTACCTAGCATCCTTGTTATTAGTTTTAACTTTACTCTCCTGGACAGTATCAGCAGATTTAATTTTCCTTGAACAAAAGTCTGAGCATGTTTTGAAGGTGCTTAAAGGATATTCTCTTGCCGGGCTTGGAGGCTCAGTCTGTAATCCCGCGCTTTGGGAGGCTGAGGTGAGTGGAATGCCTGAGCCCACAGGTTCGAGACCCGCCTGGGCAACTTGGTGAGCCC
>NW_007165315.1:43688-107274 GCF_000164805.1 Carlito syrichta
AAAAAAAAAAAAAAAAAAGAATATTCACGGAACAATTAAGCAGATTTGTTAAGGAGTCATGAAACTTTTTCCTGTGATCACCCTAAAGCAACTTTCCTCAGAGTCTAAATCCTACTTGGTGTACCATCTGCAGGATGCGAGTTCTGTCTTTTCTTCTGTCAGTGTTGTGCTCAGCCAGCCACATTTCCTTTCCCTGCCCTCTTGGTAGTGGGCCTGTGTGTGTGACAGTGCCAGCCAGGGTTCATGCTATAGTCAGGAAGGTCAGGTTTGCTCCTTGCAAAGCTGATTGGCTCATCTATGAATTAAAAATGCCCCCAAACTCATTTCTGCTATTCATACATGAGAAGTGAGTAGCCAAAGTTTGTGAATTAATACATTTCTTCATGAATTAATAAAATTCTATGTACTTATGATATTGTTACTCCAATTTTTATTTGAGAAGAAAAATCTCAAGTGGGTAATTATACTGATAACTTTTACTATTTATATTTGAATGAAATTTGAAGATTAAACATTAAATAATTACAATTAAAGAGACACATAAAAGTTAATATTGGCATCTTCCCAAAAGTTAGACATTAAGAATTTTTTCACATGTATGTATTTAAAGGCTTACTACATAAAAATCAAAGAATATAAACAATAAATCTAGAAAATAAATCTCTACATATTTTTAAAATTTCAAGTCTATGACTATCACATACACAATTCGTATTCATACCATACTAGAAACTAATATAGTCTCTAGTATGTGTGTGCACATTGTTGTTGACTCAGTGTATTACAACAAATAATTATTTGGGCTATTGAACCAGAATATTTTAAAAATTGAAATATACACTTATATAGAAAATGTGAACATTTCAAAGTAGCATTTTGGGGATTACTGTAAGTAGAATATTCACAGAGCATCCGCAGTACATAGGGTAAAGAATTACTCATTTAATTTATCCCATACTAATATAGAGATTAAGAGGGCAAAGTCATATTATGTGAATGAACATCAAAAGCTTCAAAAGTTGGCCCTTATCATACACTTAAATTATCATCCAAACTGGAAATCTGAAATATTGTGTTGAAAATGGTTTAAAACTATCTTTTTTGAAAGACTACAGGACCTTTATTTTTTCCTTCCCACCAGACTATAAATGCTGGAAGAACAACCTGTCTTATGGCATTTTGGGCACACAATTTTCCTTCCCAGCAATAAATTGGAAGTACAGAGTTTATGTCTGTTTGATTCCCATCTGTCAACTAAACAGCAGCGAGATCATATTTATCATTCAATTTCTAAGGCTGTTTATTAGTTCTATGCTTAATTATGGTGTTTTAGGAATCTCATTCATAAGATTAAAAAAATCTTGACAGTAACCTATGCTATACTGATGGTAAATTTAAGATTAGATGTACAAGTTTTTCTTTCCTGTTACTGGCATGCATTATCATTATTAACAAAGTATACTTCAGTTCTTACTTAGGGTGCTATCCTTGGTGACAAGTTAAAAAGATCACCTCCCCCCAGATGGAGACAGGCATTTAGAGTGAATAAAAACTAAAGATAACAAAGTCTGGGCTAACTACTGTTGCCGACAAATAGTTATTATTATGACTAGAGGTGGTGGAAATAATGACATCTATGAAAAAAATGTGTATGTGTGTGGCTGCACATGAGTATGTCCCTGTATCCATTCTAGTAAGATTCCTTTCTAAGGCTGACCTAAATTTTCTTTCTGCTTATAAAAAGTCTGAAACCGTTATGTCAGTGTCTCAGTGAGCTGACGTTTCTCACAGAGATTATACTGAATTGTCGCACATTTCCTCTGTTCTACCTTTGATAACAAGTTAAAAGTGGAAGAAAAAAAAAAAAACTACCTGCAAACAAGAAATCCCTGTTAATGAAATTCTGCATTGCATAGTCAACTTTTTACTTAGGGAAGAAACGGAACACAACTTACAAAAGGATGGGGTGGGGAGTGTGGATTGGAGGCAGGGTTGAACAACGGTTTCTTTTATAATTTCCAAGCATTATTTCTGTCATACTTTCTCATCATTATTACCTCCAAAGATTCAGACAAACTCAAGATTAATCCCTTTTCCCAATTCAACTACAAACTATGTGTTACTAAGTTTTTTGGGGGGTGGTTGTTTTGTTTTTAACTTCATTTAATTTTCTAAGACAGCACTTCTCTAAGTGTGGTCCCTGGTCCAGCAGCATCAGGGTTGTCTGGGAAATTGCTAGAAATGCATATTCGCAGACCCCCACACCAAACTTGCAGATTCAGAAACTATGGGAGTTATATAATCTGTTATAATAAGTCCTCCAAATAACTCTGATGTAGCACTGTAGTAAGACAATGTGTTTATTTTAATAGCATAAATAATGCTATTTAAATAGAACATTCTTTTCCAAAATGTATCCAAATAAATTATTTCATTCATTCTTAAAACAGTTTAGTGAGATTGACATAGCAAATCGAACAGGTAATGGTATATAATAAGATATACATATATAAAATCATAATGTTTTATATATAATTATATATATGATATATATATAATAATTAAGTTAGCTTATCTGTTATTTTAGTCACAGAGTAGTGCTAGGAATGGGATTCGAAATTCCAGACACAATTAATACAGTTGTATTAATTTTTTAGGACAGACATTCTAAAACCATTTCTGTAACTTTGAAGAACTACTTTCAAGTAAATATAATAATGCAGTAGCTTTTTCAAGATTTTTTATATCAATGTCTTTATTACATGTTTTAAATATTAATATATTGAATAGACTGTCCCAAATAATTAAAAAATCAGTGCTATATTTGATATGTTCATGAAGAAAATAAAAATGTCCCTTTTAATTGCTGTCAGGTTTGAAATGCTTTATTACAATTTTACATATTAGAAAAATGCAAATGGCGTCTTGAAATACTAACTAGTAAGTTAAAAAACCATGTATCTAGATACATCTGGTTCTTGGTACTGAGAAGCAGTAATGTGAGACTGTAACTGTCATTCTGTTTTACATTTTTTTCAGTGGGGTAGGGGAGATCGGTAAAGTTTGTTGATACTTCAGATGGGGTCAGAGGCCAAAAAAAAATCACAAGGAAAGTTAATGTTACTTCCCTACCTACGTTTCTGGAAAATAACCTTGACATGATGTTTTACAAAAATTACAAAACGACTAGAAGAAAATGTTCAACTAACAAATGGAGAAGAATGTCTCAGTTATTAAATAAATTCAAAAAATTGTTATGTAGAAACAATGGCTGCCACGAATTACAATGGCAGCTTAGTTAAAACAGAAGTGGACTGGATAGTCCTTTCCTGTCAGTTGCTCATATTCCACGCATCTAAAAAGCAGAAAGTAATAATTATGGAATTGGGTTTTATATTTCTTCAAAATTTATTTCAAACGTCATTTTGCTTGATGTTAGTTTTGAAATGTAGCAATTAGTAATTCAGCATTTTTCATGACATTAGTTCACTAAAACTTTTGTTTGGAAAAATCCCAGTCATATTCATAATGCTCTACTTTTCTGGGTGAAAAATCAAGGTTCAGAATTCTGTATTTCCATAAATTGCCTTTGGTAAAAAAGAGATGAATAAATATATTAAATTGATTCCAAGAGAAGCTATCTCTGTCTCTTATTAGAGTTCTGTCAAACTGTCTCTTATTTGGTCTTGAAATTCTTCTTTAGAAAGACTATTTTGCATGGGCAACATTTATTTCTTGTTGTTTTTGAAAAAAACGTTTTTGTGATACTTTACTGTACATATTAACAGTACTGAAATTCTACCTGTTTGAAAATAATTATGTGAAACTCTATAATTTCTAAATCCTCCCATTTGTGACAAATATATAGCACAGTAGTTAAAAGCCCAGAAGATGAAGTGAAATTACCTAGACTCATAATCTTTTCTATATTTAGTAATTATGTGTCTTTAGGAAAGTCACCTAACTTCTCTTTACAACGGTTTCTTGGTATGTAGAATGAAAATAATAACAACACTAATCTTACAGGGCTATCGTGAACTTTCAAAGAATTAATATATGTAGAAGCTTTAATATAATGCTTAACTCCTAGGAAATATTCAATAAAAGTTAGTTATTTCTTTGATTAGTACTTTTTATACCTGAAAAGTTATTTACCCTTTTTAAGCCTCATATTTCTCATGTTATAATGCAAATATTTCTCTGTTTCATTCTTTCTTTTTCCTTAAACTACAAAAATGAAGCAAATTGCTGAGTTTGGGTATACTGTTTCCCAGAATAAATGGCAAAATAATCCCAGTGTTAGCTAAACATATAATTGTGCAAACTTGGAAAAGTTACTTTATCTAATAATTTATCAGGTTTTTGATAATTATTTGTAAAAAAGGAAATTAAAAAACAAAACCTTAATAAATAAGGAGTACTAACTGAGCACAATAAAATGGTGTACACATTAAATTGTGTGTTGTGAGGATGAAAAAGTAGGCTTTCAGTTAAGCTGATACCCTGAAAATTGTAAAAGATATATATCCACAGATATAAAGTATGAGCACAATCTTCTATAGTTTATTTATGACAGATTTAAGTGCCTAACACATTTTTAAACAAATCAATGTTTATCATATCTGAGATATGATATTTCAGAGACATCTCAGATAGCTGCATAAAGAAAATAGAGAGGGAAGAACCGTTGAGAGAAGCAGCAGGAAGACCAAGATGGCAGGATACACAATGAGCCTTGATTTAGAAAAGGACGGGACAGCTGCCAGTGAGATCTCAGTGCTTCCCTCAATGAAGAACCAAGCCACCCATAAGCATATACTAATACATAAAGAACAGCAAAGAATAATTTTATTCTGTGTCTATAGAGGAAGAAGGAGAACATGCATTTACATGATAGTGGAAAAGATATGTTTTAGATATGATATAAAAAAGGACATTCTCAACAGTGTGAGTTGTTAGAACTGAAATGAATCCCATAATTAGTAAGAATGAGAGCTCCAGAATGAGATGGATAAACCATCTCCCAACTGGGGGCAATGAAACCTTCTGCACAGCCTTGTGATAAGGATTAAATAAGAGAGCACTTTATGTGAGGTTAATAATACTATCCATCCTATAGGATGGTGCATGTGTGCATGTGTGTGTATTGTAGGGGGGAGGTCGGTTAGATGCTTAGTACTTGGCATTTGCAATGCTACCATTAAGACTTGTTAGAAAAATTTTAAGTCTTCCAAGTTTATGATGAAACTTTATTATAGGCAATTCAAGTCTCAAGAGTCTATAACCCTCCGTGTTACCCCATCTTTACCCTTGTAATATATATCATAAAAACCCAAGGTCCTCATTTCATGAAGTAACCATGGAAGAGTGAGGATAGAGATGTACACATCGGGGAGTTGAGAGGAAGACCTGGATCGGAATCTTGCCTCAATCACTTACTCATTCTGTCATTGAAGACAACCTCATTATCTCTCAGAATCTAGATTAATCTCTAAAATAAGTTCATACCTGTAAAACATTCAGTACAGCACTTGACACAGAGTGGGTACCTAGGAAACATTTGCTCTCCTTTTCTTACTTTCTTCCACAAAAACTAAAGAAAAATCCTTCATTATATTCATTCCATTCCTATCACATTTAAAGCCTACAATAATTCTCCTTAACCTGAGCATTTGCAAAGAAGAAACGTATTAAGAGAAACAAGCTAGGATGCAATTTGGAGTAGGAATGAATCTGGTATGAATTTCTTTCTGACTTCTCATGTAGAACTAACTATTCCTCCTGAGGGCTCACTACGCCCTTAACAAACTCTCATGACTCTTACATGATTTTATTTTATTGCACTTGTTTATATGCTTATCTATCCCTTCTAGATGGTAAGCTTCTTTAGAAAAGAGTAAGCATCTGGCATAGAGTTGGTGAATAATAAATATTTTTGAATGAGAGCATGAAGCAGCACTGTGTTATTCCTTGCAATATCAGCATGTTCCCACCTCAGGGTATGATTCCCTCCCTCACCTTTTGCAGGTGTTATCCCAAATTCACTTTCTCAGCAAAGCCTTCCCTTGCTTTCCTATTTAAAATTAGATGTGTGCACAGGTATGCCCGCAACACACATACACACACACACACACACACACACACACACACACACACACACACACAGGAAGTACAAACTATCTTCCATTTCTCCATCTACCACTATTTGACAAGCATAAATTACTTGTATTGTTTTCGTCATCATGGTCTTCTTCCATTACAGTGTAAACCTTATGAAGGCCAGGGTTTTGTCTTTTTTTGGTTTTTTTGCTTACCATTTGACACAGTTTCTGAGACACAGTAGATGCTCAATAAATATCTGTTGAATGAATAAATAAATTTTACAATAGCACAACGCTTGGAACAGGAAACATGAGTACTTCTGATGAGTAACAATAGAGACATTTTTAGGAGTTTTAAAATTATGCGATGATGAAGTTAATCTTTTGATATTATATATTGCTCAACATTTATTTTCTGTTACTTGGTATACTTCAGTTTAAATTTCTTCTGCTGGCCAGGCTCAGTGGCTCAGCCTGTAATACCAGGCCTTTGGGAGGCCGAGGTGAATGGATTGCCTTAGCCTGCAGGTTCAATATCCGCCCAGGCAGCTTGGTGAGACCTCATCTCTTCAATAAATAAAAAATTAGCTGGGCGCGATAGCGCACACCTGTAGTTCCAGTTACTTGGAAGGCTGAGGCAGGAGGATCACCTGAGCCCAGCAGGTCGAGGCTGCAGTGGCCGGGAGCATGCCACTGCACTCCAGTCTGAGCAACAGAGTATGACTCCAATTCAAAAGAAAACAAAACAAAAACAAAAAAACAAAAAACAAAATAAAATAAATAAAAAATAAATAAATTTCTTCTGCAGACAAAGGAGCTTTGCTTCTTTTCATGGGAAATTGACTAGATTTATCTAGTACTGAGTTATCCCAATTCTTCCTTATAAACACAGACCAAAGGATGCATAAAGATGACGCAGATGCACAGATGAGGAAACTAAGGGTTAGAGCAATGGAAACTTCTGGATATCAGGGTCAGAAAGAAGTAACCAAACTTCTGTACACTTTCAACGAAATCTATCTTTCTACAAATGATTTATAATTAATAAAACCTAAGTTAGCCTCATTGCCTATATGCTATTTGTGCTATTTAGTCTATGTTTAGTTGTCAGCCAACCTAAACTATTCAAGGAGAAGGCAAGGATCTATGCATGACAGCAAATCCTGTTTCCTAAATATGCCCTCCTCTCAACTTCTATATTTGAAACATTAACAATGTGTCCACCTGGACTTCTTGGAGGGCTCTGGTTAGCAGGGACAATATATGCTTTGGTTCATCTATGGAACAATCAGCTTAAGGAGTTGTATTCAGATATTATTAATGTTTTCAAACCCACTTCCTATTTTCCTGCTGCAATTCCTGCCAAGCGCACACTTCAGCAGACACTAAAATAATTTGGGTAGTTGACATTCAATCCAAATTTTCTATGGAAATCTGCCAGATTTGACATCTGTGAGAAAGTGGGTAATTTTTATTATCCACAGAGAGCAAAAGCTTAGTTTGATATTTCTCTACCTCTACACATCTCCCTGTAGTGAAGCTGCTACTCAGATATAAACAGAATGTGGGGAGTAAGGATAATTCTTTAATCCTTTTACTCTTGTTAGGGTATGGCAAAAGCGCAATTCAAAATTAATTTTAAAGTAAAAGTAGAAACGTATAAAACAAAGTTTAGAGGTGTGGGAGATACCAACTACTTTAATTATTATCATCATCACTTGTCTAAAAACTATATTTTACCTGTGGCTTTAATATAACTGTCTTTAAAGCTCCTATCTCTTGGTCTAAAAAATTAAGCCAGAATTTCAGCTTGATTTTCTTTTTAGAGTATTTTTATAAATCTGAATAATATTTGACTCTGTAGGACTACAGAAACATGCTTTAAAAATCATATAAAAATATTTCTATTGACTTTACATTTTATTTGTAAAGAACTAAGATATCTACTCAAAGTTTCTCTCGTCTCTTTAAAAGAGATAAACCTGGCTATAACATGTCCTTATATGTTGCATACTAAAATATTACCAAGGCTTATACTGCAAAGAAAGTCACCTCAGTTCTCTAAAATAAAATAAAAATTTCCCAACTTATTCTTCTAATCCAGTAGTTTAGCATGTCTTCAATTAAGAAATAGCCGGGCTCAGTGGCTCAGCCTGTAATCCTATGCCTTTAGGAGGCTGAGGTGACTAGATTGCCTGGGCCCGCGGGTTCGAGACCTGCCTGGGCAACTTGGTGAGACCTCATCTCTACAATAAATAAAAAATTAGCCAGGCGTGGTGGCGCGCGCCTGTAGTTCCAGCTGCTTGGAAGGCTGAGGTGGAAGGATTGCCGGAGCCCAGCAGGTCGAGGCTGCAGTGGCCGGGAGCGGCCACTACACTCCAGTCTGGGCGACAGAGTGAGACTCCAACTCAAAAAAAAAAAAAAAGAAATTAAAATGACTATGGCATCTGGTTCTATATCGACAAAGGTTTAAAAGTAGGTCAAGGGAGTACTAAAAGCATGACAAGTTATTCATTTTGCAAAAAAAAAAAAATGGTTGGTTGGTGGTGTGTTCTTAATATTTGGTAGAAAAGAAAATGACATGTCAAATATATATTTAAAATCATAAAAAAAACTCACTAATAGAATTACAAATAGGATAATTAACTCCCAAATCACAGGAGAAAACATAAATGAAAAAAACAAACCCTGAACAAAAAATAAGAGAAAAACAAAGGTATTCAAAATAGAAAATATAGATAGAAAAGAAGTTGTGCCAAGTAAAATTAATACATCAACTATGATGATAAATGTAAAGTTAAATTCCCCGTTGGGGGGAAAGAACTCAGATTGACTTATGAATGAGTTCAACAGTATGTTTCTATAAGATAAAATGAAAAAAGAAGGGGAAGAACGTGCCCACACAAAGGTTTGATCTGAGCCCTTGGGCAGGACGAAGGCTGCTTTCCAAGATGGTGACAGAGGAAGAGAAGGAAGTCTGTTCAGGCTGCAGCCATATTGGAACACAGTCAGCACTTTCATCTCTTTAGACTCAGAATCTCCCTGAGTCTCCTTTATAGCCTCAACAATCGTGTGGCCATGAAATCTTGTCTCAGCTTCACTAGAGAGCAAACATCCTAATTATCTACAAACCTCCACTCAAACAAAAGCTTCACAAGGGCAGGCATTTCTATAAGTTCAGTTCAAAGCTCTAGCTCTGGAAATAGTTTGGCACATGATAGACATGCCAAGCATATGCTCTGAATGAATGAGAAAAATAATTGAATTAGTCTGTATAGCAGGCTAGAAACCTGAATGCTAGAGTCATTTGATTTGATTTGTCGCCTCTCAAATTCCCACTGAAGTGAGTAAAAGCACTTTTTAAAAGTTACAAAGCCAAACACTGAAAAATCAGGAAGGAGACCATCGATGAACAAGTGATTTCATCAAGTTTTTGAAAGATGAAAATTAGATAGAGGCTCAGTGATTAATGAAGCATCCATAAGCTAGAATATAAATATAAATACTGCAGCTGAAAAGGGAGTCAATTTCACTATCAGGGCTCCATTGTAGGAGAGAGTAGGTACCACTGAGAGTGAAAGCCGAGTGAGACAGAAAACAGGGATACTCATGGAAGTGCTGAGTATGGGTCAGTCAGCTTCCCAAGTCCCTTATTTATCCTCATGTAAAAAAATTTAAAAAAAGATCTTTGCTAAAAAAAAAATTGTCCAAGGGCCAGGCATGCGGGCTAATGTCTGTAATCCCAGCACTTTGGAAGACCAAAGCAGGAAGATCACTTGAGGCAGGAGTTCAAGACCAGCCTTGTCCAGGGCAACATAGTAGCTTTGTCTCTACAATATATTTATATTTTAATTTATCTGGGTGTGGTGGTTCACACCTGTAGTCCTTCCTGGTTACTAAGGAGGCTGAGTCAGGAAGATCACCTGAGTCCATCATGGCTGCAGGTGGCTAGAATCGCCCCAACTACAGCTTGGGTGACAGAGCGAGACTTTGTCTCTTTAAAAAATAAAAAATGGTCCAATCTGTTAAAAAAAGAGTGGACCAGCTGGTATGAAAATTAGCATTACAGAGTGGAGTATTCCTCATTTGACTTTAGCAGTGTTCCAAGGTAAGGTAATCGACTCACCTGCTATTTTTATTTCTAAGTCCCACATTTGTAACTAACCTTTGAAAAGGCTTCTCTATTGCCTCATTCTTAAACAGAATGAACAGCCATAAGTCACATTATTTCTGAGGAAAGACTGCAATACAAAAGAGGAACTAATAAACAACAAAAGCCCTCTAGAATTTATTAATAGAAAGAGATTTTTACAATATTTGATCCAGAACCCAGTCATCATTACACTAGAGAATATATGGTACCCATAAAGCAAGTTTATGAAAAAGAAATAATTGGAGAACCAAAGGAACTCTAGGAATTTAAAATACAATTGCTGAAAAAAAAAATAACAGAAGTGTGTTAAGTAAAAGATGTGAATGTTTTCCAGAATATACTATAAACAGTAAGGGCCAGAATATTTGAAAGAAAAGATCAAAGTTGCATAGATGATCTAAACAGAAAGTCTAAGAGTTGGTCAATATCATCTCCAAAAAAGAAACAAGAAAACATAAATGGAAGAATATTACTGAAGAAATACCAGAGAATTTCCTAGAACACAACAAGAAGGTAAATCTTATGAATGAAAAAAGATCCATACTTACTATATCAAGGTCCAATTTCAAAACACTGAGGATAAAGATTCTCAACAATTACAAAGAAGAGAAGAAAACATTTTACCTCAGAGGAACATGTATGAACCTGGAATCCAATTTTCAGCAACACTGTATGCTAGAAGTCAGCAGAACATAGCGTTAAAACTAAAAGAAAATAATTTTGCATTTTGAATGTGAAGGCTACTCATGCTAGTATGAGGGAAAATAACGATGTTTTCAGGTATACAAGATCTGAGAAGGTATAAATGGCATGTAACTGAGAAAGTTATTTGTGATGGTCTCCAACAAAATGTAGGGAATAATTGAAAAAAATAAGCAAGAAGGAAGATGAGGAGTTCAGGAAACAAAAGAGACCTGATGCAGGAGAAAAGCTAAGTAGTAGGCAGTCAAATGAAGAGAGTCTGCATTTGGACAGGCAACCAGAAAGTCTACAGACAAGGGGAAATTCTTAAAATGATAATCTGGTTGAGACCTTATAAAACTGAGAGGGTATCTAGAAGCAAGTCGTAGAGTATAAAAATGTAGTGGCCATTTGAAATTTACACTAGAAATAATCTCCATTGACACTGGAATCCAGAGAGCAAAAACATCACAATTGTGCCCGTTTCAACTTTTAGAGTCAAACTACAGATAGATCACAGAAGATTTAAGTATAGTAATGGTAAAGAAAATAAATGTAATAATAGTAAATTGTTGATAAAGCCAAGGTAGAAACAGGAATGTGTTCATACTGCTAAGCAAATAATCAAGACAAATTTCCCCATAATTAATTTACCAAGAAATGGAGGTTTCAATTTGCTTGAAGTTGTTTAGAAATAAAAACTTATCAAAATGCAACCAATATAAACAAAAAACCCAAATAGATGAAAATCTATAACAAATATTGAAAGAGTTGCAATACTATAGTTTGGAGTCATATTTTTTTCCACCAATAAACTTTCTAAGAATAAAGATATGAAACCTCAAAAAACATAGAAAGCTGTATTCATGTCATTACACTAGCTTAATATAGACATAAAAGGGACAAAATTACCAGCAAATAAGTATTGAATAAACTAATGATTTTTAAATTTATAAATAAATTTATAACTGGAATATTTTCTTAGAATAAAATTTTTACGGATGCTCAATATGCAAGACAGATTAAAATAGAACATTTCAATCAAAGAGATGGCAAGGTTACAATGTAGACTAAGCCCACTTATGAATATAGATGGGAAATTTCTAAACAAAATGCAGGCAAGCTATACTCAATGGTACTTCCACTAACCCAAGGAGAGTCTATCATTAGTATATATTGATTTATTTAAAATTCACATCAGTATGATCATTTTACTAGATTTTAAAATATTAAGAAATCCACAACAAAACAACAAAAACTCTTAGGAAATTAAATATAGAAGTACATAATTTTTTAACATGATAAAGCCTGTCTTAATACAACAGTTTAACAAAACAAGTGCATACCTAAAAGTATATTATAGCACTAATGTCAGTAAAAAGACAGGCTGTCACTTTTCAATATTATTAAATTTTTTGGTTGTTGTTAACTCTATTCCAATAATAATCCTAAATTATGGTTAGCACAAAGCTAAACTTCTCAAATCTTATATTAACAGAAATAAGATCATTAAAAATAAAATTATCACAAAAAGTATATATAATTAGTTATATTTTCGAAACATAAAAGAAATCAAAAAATAAAATTATAGATTTTACTGTAAAAATAAAAATTTACATTGAATACATTTAAAATTAAAAGGCAAATAAAGAGAAGAATGCATTTATAATCACTGTGAAGAAAAATGTACTATATTAAGAGGACTCATAATCATGTAGAAAATATATCCCAATGGAAAAATAGACAAATAATGTGAACAAAAAAATTCATAGACTAGGAAATGCAAATGGAATAAAAATATAAAAATTTAGCTTCACTAAAAAACAAAGAAATCTTAGATTAAAATAATGAGATGCCTTTTATTGCCTATCATTTTGACAAATGTTAATATTAAAATGCACAGTCCTGGCAAGGGGACAGTGAGGCCAGCCCTACTTTACATTGCTGATGGAAAGTTACCAAAAGCCGAAGGGGCAATGCTCATGCCCTTTGATTTAGTTCCAGTTCCAAGGATCTGCCTCCACAAAATTAGCAAAGATGTAAACAAAGATTTTTGTACACTGATATAATTTAGAGCAAAGCATTAGGAAAAAATCTCAGTGCTCACCCATAGAACAGTCAAATACATATTAGTACATCATATAGACTAGAAAAATTTATTTACATAATGACAAATCATTAAAAGTCTCATTAAATTTGAATATTTAAAAGCAATAAAAAATCGATCAAAATCGATTAAGTGATAAATGCAACATTTAACGCCATTATTTACAGTTCACAATACCAATTGTAATAAAAAAATAGAGATCTGGATGAAAATATGTAAAGTATTAATATTGACTTTTCTCTGATATTCGGGAATTTATTTTGAGATTATTCTTCATTTTCCCAATTCTCTAAAATGTAAAAATACTGCTTTCATTCTGTAAAAATGAATATTAAGGCTATTTTGAAACAGTAAACATTATTAGATGGTACTTTTATCTCCAATTCACAAATTCTAATGCTACAAACCACAACGAACTCCTTAGCATAATGAAAGAACAATTCTTCTTTCCACCACCTCTAGATTCTTTGGCCTGTCCTAACAAATGTGAACTGTTACTGTGTGCAGCACATACAATCACCTTGTAGCTATTTCAAATGTGCCCCCAAAACAGCCCTTGCTTCTTTTCTGGGAAAAAAAATCATTCTTCATCCGCCACAAATAAAATAATCTATAAGGGGTCTTTGCCATTCATTTTCATTTTATTGTAGCAATCATAAGGATAACAGGAACCCTTATTGAGCATTTAGCAAGTGCTAGGCACGGTTATAAATGCATTTTATAAATTAATTTACTTAATCCTCCCAGCAGGCCAGACATGGTGGTGGTCCACACTTATAATCCCAGCACTTTGCAAAGAAGGCAGAGGCAGGAGGATGACTTAAACTCCTGGGAGTTTGAGACCTGCCTTGGCACCATAGCAAGACCTCACCACTACAAAAAAATTTTTTAAATTAGCCAGGTGTGGTGGCATGCACCTACAGTTCCAGCTACTCTGCGATGCTGACACAGGAGGATCTCAGGAGCCCAGGAATCAAAGGCTGTGATGAGTCGTGACTGTGCCACTGCACTCCAGCCTGGGTGACAGAGTGAGAGCCTGATTCAAAAGAAAAAAAAAAATCCTTCCGGCAACTATTATTATTCCCATTTTACAACAAGAGGAAATTGAGGATGAGAGATGTTAAGTCACCTGCTAGAGGTCACTTAATGAGTATGAGACAACGTAATTTAAATTCAGGGAGTTTGGCTGCAGGACCCTAACTACTATGCTGTCGGATTTAAAAGGCAGACATCCTTGGCGAAATTAAAATATTTACCCAAGTATACATTAAGGTATGAGAAGCTTATTCTTTTTTAGGGGCAGCTTCTTACTTAGAAGGGAGTGCTGGCGTTTTGAAAATAAAGTACCCAACGCCTGGAAATGTATATTAAAGCTAAATTGTGACCCTGACTTTGAGTCTCATTATTTTATCACTGCCCTTAGCTTTACATTAAAAAAGGCTTCAGATGAGGCAAATTCTCTTATAGATACTATTTACAACTGTCTGCTTTCATTAGCCAAATTTTCAATATAATTTCAAGGCTTAGGAACTGGAATATGTTATCAAGTATATTTTCAATGGTTCTGGTTCCAGACTAGGAATACTATCTTTTATCTGTATCCATACTATTAAATTTTCCTTGGTAGTAACATGCAATTGACACTATTTCCTAAATTTAGACTTGGAAATAAAATATGGGAAAGATGGTTATTTATATCAAAGTTCAGCATAACATCAGACAATCATTCAAAGCTGTACCAAGAACTGTTCTGTGATTGGGGGACAAGATCAATAAGACATAATCCTGGCACTTAAGAACTCCCATTTTTGGCATTCATTGAGAGGCAGGAAAATCAAGTAAGAAATTTTTTGCATGAAGACTCAAAGCATATCATTCAGGTGCAACTGGATATAGTATTCAAACATTTAAGAAATTCTTGTATCATGAAACTCCTTACTTTTAAAAGTACTTATTATATAAAACATCTCACTTTCCTACCTAAATATAGTTTCCTAAAAAATAAAAAGAAAGAAAGAAAATGCTCTCTCCCTCCTAGAAACATATGAAATATAAAATTAAAATATCAGAGGAGTAGAAGAGAGAAGACAACCTGTAGGTATAGCTGTCACTACAGAGCAGCAAATACAGTCTTCTTTATTAAAGGACAACCTAACTGAGCAGACATGTGGGTGGGGCCTAGATACTTAATAGTCAAATGCAAGCCTTTAGGCATTTTTCAAGAAAATCAGCTTTGTAAAAGGATCTGTATTAGCCAAACTAAATATTTCTTTTGTGGAGTTACACACCAAATTCATGCAATATAAGATACACATGGATGCTTACTGAAAGGAAACTAAGAGAGTGAGATCTCAGAATTCCTTGCTGCAGTCAATGGTTTAGGTGGCAAGGGAACCATCACATTACCAAAGCTTAACCAGAGTCCAGGCACTAATCACCCACTAAGTGTACTGGGATAAATTAAAGACTGTAACGTCTCCTGAGAGAATATTAGCAGAGGCCTTTTGTATCCAGGGCTTTCAACATCTGAGCATAGGAATGATATTCACTTTACTTTTTTGTAAGTTCTTTAATCAGACTCTATTTCTAGTTCACAATTCCCAGATGTATTATTAACGCCATTATCGAGTTTATTGGCATTATCTCTCTGAATCTGAATTTTTTAAAATGGGGCTCTCACACTGCCTCTTTTAAGTTTAGTAGACATGGATTACACAAGCTCTTAAAAATGACATTGCCACAAAAATCGGTCTTAAAAGTGACACTGACAATAGAGCAAGAGAGGAAATTTTTGCTAATGGGTAGATCTTTAAGGCACTGAAACTTCTGCAATATGATTTTTAACAGACGAATTATAAATAGGTCACACAATATAAAAGCTGTATGTAGAATCATTCAGTATTAAGAAATGACACAAGAACTTTCTAGAATGACATGCAATCAGGGGGTGACACACAAACTTTTTTTTGCATAAGGAATGAGTTTTTCACCTAGACTGAAATTTATTCCATGTTACTTTTAAATATAAAATTCAAGGAGTAAAACATTTTAAATCATTCATTTAAGGCATGTCAAAGATTTTTCTTTTCCCTGGTTTTTGAAATACAAATATAAGTAATAGAAAACTTACTTATTTAGTTGAGTATAAATCCTATAAACCCTAGTATCATTGACGAATTTCCAGTAGTCTTTATTATTAAGGCCTGCATTTATATAACAATTCACATTTATAAAAAGTTTGTTTTCTTGCTATCATAAATATTTTACTTTATTGGTGATTTGCTTAGATATTTCTATTATTTTCTACATTTTACACAAGTTATTTGAAATTCTTAGTGGGTACATACATTATGATGTGTTAAAATGCTAAAAGGTTAAGACAACTATAAAACAAGACCAGAAGAGTATATGCTCTATTCTTCATATAAAATTCATCCCATGTTACATCCATAAAATGTGTGTATATATACATATATTTTCTATATTCTTAAGAGAATAAGGAAGACTAAAATGTAGTAAAATGTAGAAAAGTGAAGAAAATATGTTATACTTTTGACTCATAATTAGGAAATAAAGTTGATGATTAATGCTTGAAATGATGATTGTACATAATGTTATATTTTTTAGATTGACCAGAGTCAGTCCCAGATTTTGTTTTCAGGTTTATTATTCATTCTTATTTATTCTACAAATATTGATTTGTCATTACTATGTGCCAGGCAGTATGGCAGGGTGTAGGGGCAGGGATTAAGGCTTCCCTATTCTGGAACTTGCAGTCTAATGGCAAAAAAGACACCATACAAATAATCAGTTCTTGCCTCTCTCTCTCTCTCTCTCTCTCTCTCTCTCTCTCTCTCTCTCTCTATCTCGTGCATGCGTACGTGCTCTCTGTCTTTGTCTCTCTTTCTCTTTCCCTCTCTCACAAACACGCACTTACAAAGCTATTGAGAAAAAATACAGAATCCAGCGCAGTAGACATATGGAACTTATGTGACATGAATGGACCTCCTCTAGAGAATCAATAAAGGATTTGTGGCAGGATTTACTAGGAGCTAACAGGGTGTGGATATGATATAGAGCAGCAGAAAAAGTGAAGCATTCTAGGCGGAAGATACAACACGTGTGTGCAAAGGCCCTGAGATGAGAAGGACTTGATGGTTACAGTACAAAAAGCGAACATGAAAATGGCAAGATAAGAGGTCACAGAGGTAGCCAGGCAGGAAACTGTGAGCCTTGTTAGAGATTTGGACATTTACTCTGAGTGCAATGGGAGCCACTGAAGGGTTGTATAGAAGACAGACCGAATCAGATCCGCGTTTTTCAAAGATAATTGGACACAATGAGGAAAATACAACAAAGAATTGCATGAAAGAAAATTTTTATGTGGCAACTGTTCCAGTATAGCCAAAAATTGCTGGCAACTCACACTAGAATAACAATGGCGATATGACAGAAGTGGGATAAGGCAGTAATCAAATGTAGGGGACGATGGGGCGTGCCACGCAGGTTCCTCTTCAGGGCCCTGACAGTCATTCCCTCGGCTGCAGCAAAAGCTGGTGCAGACAGCTCACAATTGAGTCACTTATGGAAAAATGGAAAATGGAAATTCCCAGCTGCCTCACCCAAGGTTTTGTTCCCCCTGGCTGTAGCCAATACCCAGTGTCTGGATGTGAGGGGGTGGGGCAAAGTGCTCTGGTAGCTCAGGCGTCTGCCTGGGGACAATAATGCTGCAGGGACCTTGCAGAAGAGCCTTGCCGGCCAACAACAGCCCATGTCCTGTCCTGCTTACCCTTCTCTCACAGAGGCTCCCAAGACCCCTCTTCCATAAACAGCTTGCACATAATCTTTCTTTCAGAGTTTTTTTGTAGGGAACCCAACCTAAAACCACATACAAAGGCTTTTCTGTTTGTTTTTAAAGCACGTAAATTACTCCACACTCATTACTGAATAACCTACTTAGAAAGGTAGTGTACTTATAGAATGGATATTTTAAGAAAATCTCAGACCTAGTATTACATTGAGCCAAATAAATTAAACACTACTCAACATGACAATATTATAGCAGAGCACTGGCACCCAAGTCACTACCCAGGAACTAAAATTCTCAGAGGGAGACTAGCAGTCTGACATAATGAATTCACCTCCAGATTTGTCATTTCTTGGTTTCCCACTGAAAGGGGTAAATACTACCATTTAAATATCTGGGAGCTAAAGCTGGTGAGCAAGTTCCTGAATCTGGTGTGAACCAGTAGACACTAAATGGGCTCGTCTGATGTCTACAACAGAGCGTGCAGCCCAGTGATTTGAGCACATCCTTTCTGCTTCATTGGTTACCAATGGGCTTTCTGTTAAATTCAATTGAGTCCAGCACTCTTTTTAGCCCTTCTCTTTTGAGGGAAAGGCCGATGCTGTTTAAAGGTCTCACTGAAAAGCAGAGCTCTTTGATTGAGAACCTCAAAAAAGACTCTATCAAGAGCACACCTTTTAATACAGAGCTACACACTCACTTATTTTAAGCCCAGCAAGGGAAGCCTAATTGTCTGAAGAATTTTTTTTGTTAGTTCATTTTGACGAAGTGCACATCCCCACCGAGGCAGTTGGAATCTGAGGAGAGGACTCCACAAGACCACTGATCTGGTGTTTAAATTTAGTGTACTCAGTATTTCTAACACTAATAGCCACCTGGGCAACCAAATACCAATTTTTTGTATGTTTTGGTTCTCAGGACCCACTAACATAGAAAAAAGCGACCGTCTCATGAAAACGTCAGAGTATAAAAGTGCTTTTGCTGTGAGGTAATTTTAAAAGATGGTTAGTAATCCACTTGTAATATGATTTCAGTTTGATAAATGGGAGCAAATACAATTGATTAATAATAATAAAATATCAAACATCACGCTTTATTGATTCTCTACTTTTGCAATTGTGACTTAAAAAAAAATCCATTTAGAGTTATATGTTTGCCTTCAGACCAGACTGACCCCCACTCTGCACTGCTCTATATCATGGGGGGTTAGATATTGCAAATAATATTTCTCCAGGCTCCATTGCTAACTAGCTTCATATCAGATTCTTCTAATGAGAGGAAATTTTTCTTCAAGCTCCATTCCTGATTCTCATCTTTTTCTTGCATTCACTCTTAGTGACCTCATCCAAACTCTTCAATCATCAAGCTCTAGCCAAATCTACACCTCCAACTAGACCTTTCTGCTGAAATACAGACCTATATATCTCTATTTTCCTCCTAGTTAACTCCAACTGGATATCCTACATGTAACACAAATACATTTTGTCCCCAAATGAATCAATTATAACTTCCAGTCAAATTTGTCCTTCAATTATTTGCTTTTAAATTCTCCTAGTAACCAAGGTCCAAAACTCTGATACAATCTCCCTACGATCTCTCTTTTTCTTTCATATCCAATTGGTCACTAAGTCATATAATTCACAGATCCTTACTATTTCTTACAGAGCTTTCCTATTACCTATTCCTCCTGCCATTGCCTTAATTTAGAAATGCATATCTTCACCGGACTCGGTGGCTCAGCCTGTAATCCCATATTTTGTGAATTGCCTGAGCCCACAGGTTCTAGACCCGCACGGGCAACTTGGCAAGACCTCATCTCTACAATAAATCAAAAAAATTAGCCAGGCGTGGTAGCTGATGCCTGTAGTTCCGGCTACTGGAAGGCTGAGGCGGAAGGATCACCGGAGCACAGCAGGTCGAGGCTGCGGTGGCCAGGAGCGTGCCACTGCTTTCCAGTCTGGGCTACCGCTCTCCAGTCCGGGTGACGGAGTGAGACTCCAACTCAAAAAAAGAAAAAGAAATGCATATTTTCTTGCTTGGGCCACTTCAACAGCTTCCCAATGGATTTCCCTGACTTTGGTTTTTCTACCTTTCTATTCAACTCCACAGACCAACCAGAATGATCTATCAAATTGTAAATCCAGTCAGGTCATTCATGTGATTTGTATGTATTGAAGGGTTCCCTGTGGGAACTCAGAAGAAAATATCAAGTGGTGAATAAAAACCCTTCTTTACCTGGCTCCTACCTAATTTCCTAGCTTCATCACTTCATAAAAGCTACACTTCCCTTTAGCCATATCAAACCCACTTCACCACGTATGTCACCTAATACCTACTTAACATTCCTTATGCCATGACTTGGAATGACCACACTCACCTTTTAAAACCAGTAACTCTTAATTTTCCAAAAAGCAGTTTAATCGTCACTTCCTCTAATGTCAGAAAGAAAATGTAGGGAAGTAAGGGATTCACATTATGGATCTAAAGTGTCTTGTGAAATAATTGCCAGGCCAGTGGCTGGTAGAGGTTCCTAGAAGTCCAGGTGGCTTCCTACTCACCTTTTTTGCCTTCTCCCACTCTAGAAGAGATCTGCCTACAACACTTCTCTGTCGGTTCACCTCTTTATAATTTATCCCTTTTGGATTCATGGAAAGATAAGTAGAGTAAAACAGCTTGTTTCTTGGCTCCCCACCTTCCCCTAGCTCTAACTCATACCCTTTTCTATTTAAACTTTAGTTTATTAAGGGGAAAGTACAAGGAAGACACAAAAAGTATTATATAGAGAGAGAAATAGATGATAATAAATATGAATATAGATATATAGATAAATGAAATGGATTAGATTAGATCAGATAGATAGAGCATATATATTAATCTATATAAGATATCTGTGGAACTGAGCTAGGATCTCATATCATTCAGTTTTATATCTTTAATCTGCTCAGCTTCACATTTGGTAGATTTTGTCCCATTCACTACTATATCCCCAATTCCAAGGAAGGTATAGGTATACAGCAGGTACTTAGAGATCCTCTAAATGAATAGTCGAATGAATGTTCCTGCCAAAAACGAAGCCGCTCTGGATGAGTAACAGGTAAGAAGTTGGAGGGACCAATTTGTGAGGAAGGATCTAAGGTAGAAGTAGGTAGTGGAGAAAGCATTTTGTGAGGGCAGGGGAAGCAATGTTGTGGCCAAAAAGCCAGTCAACTGTAAGTTGTGTCAATTGTTAAGTTGGGGATTTTTTGGCAAAGAGTTTTAATCCTACTTTATCACTTTGGATGACTTAAGATTTTAGGCATTTGAGAACACGTTTTCATGCTCATCAGATAAATTTCATGTAAAACACACATTGTGCTTTAAAATTCCTTTTAAGTTTCTTATCCTTTCCACTATCTACTCTCATTGTTACTTGGCCAGCTTGCGATTTGGTTTTTGACACAAAAGGGACGATGTGGAGAGCAACTCTGGTGCCACTAAGGACTACTGCTCTTTCTGAAAAGTGATGGCCCAAGCTTCCACGCCAGAGATGAGTGCACATGACCACTGCACTCATCTTTAAACATGATGACACAAAGTCTCAGAGACCAGTCTCTGTGAACTGACGAAAGAGTCTTGACCTTTTTCAATGATTCATTCGTTCTCATCAGTGATAGAACAGTTCTGAGCTTCTTGTTCTGAGTGAAATTTGCCAACTGAAAGGGATGTGCCTGGGTGGTCTTTTGTTACAATACACCAATGTGCTCTGAATAACTGAAAAATATTTTTGGCAGAGGTCGAAAAGGCTTCAGATGGAAATACAAAACAAAGGCTTGTACTTTAAAATCAAGACTTGGGAGGATGTCGACTTTGCACCCAATCATACGGCATCTTACTGAAAATGTACTCTTATCAGCAAATGGAGCCATCTGGGCTCCAGTTATACTTTTATAAGGAAACCTGGGTTGCTTATAGAGCCCATTAAACTTGTATATAAGAATGTGTTCACATACCATATGGTATGAGAGTCTTTGAATGAGTAAAGAAATCCTTATTTACTCAGCCTGGTTACATACTAAAGGCCAAGAAAAGGCTCTGCCTTTTAAATGCACTGTGGTCTGTACAGCCATGCTTCTCAAACTGAAGTAGTCAGTCATGCTCTGGGGACACGTGGTGGTGTGGGCGGTAAGAGAATGTCATGGGTGAAACAGGTTGATATATCCGGGTATATGAGACTCAGAAAACAAAATTAAGTCATTTGACTGTAATGCATTTTATTTTAGAATGACTCCATTTGTACTGCAGAACAGAATACAAAATTCACAGGCATTTTATCATAAGTTCTAAAACTTCATAGACCTTTCACTTTCCAAGACTTCAGGTGACCACACCTTCAGAGCCTACCTCTGCCTATACATACTCAAGTTTTCCTGCTCAAGTTCTAAGTATATGAACCCTCTCCAGGGACTCCCCCTTGTCTACCTAGCCCTTTTTCTCTACGAGTTTTCCATTGCACAGCTACCTAAAATGTACTTTCTTGCTCTATTGTTTCATGTTTCAGTTGTATTTTCTATACAATTTAAGAACTCATTGAAAACAGGGTCATGGTCTTCATATTCTTTTGACAATTACCTGTTATTGGTTATATGAATTATTATCAGAATTAGTTTTACTAAGACTATGAATATTGATACTCCAAGTGGAAAGCTACAAAATTAAAATGGATAATTCTGAGTTATGACATGATTATTGCCCTTAATCATTTATCTCAGAACCTAAAATGCTTTAAAATGCCATTTTCTTCTGTTATTTCTTTTTAGTACTTAAAATTGCTAGACTGCACATGGATATGCTGTGAAGTTTATTCCTCCCTCACTTAAGGCACTAGTAGAATTGTCATGAAAGAGAATGTATGACACTCAGGTACAAATGGTTTCATCTGGGGCTTGTTCCCAGAAGCTACACACGCTCTGTTGCTCTCTCTGCACATGAATTCCTTCTGTTCTCTACTGGATATGGTGCAAACAAGGTAGCCCAGAAAGAGGACCTTTTCATTTAGTACCATAAATCACGCTTACTATCCTGTCTCTGTGTTTGACTGTCTGATCCAAACACACTTAAACTTCATCAACTTTAAGTTTCAACTGACATGTCATTCCCTTATGAATATATTTCTGCTTTTCTTCAAAGTCAAACTTCCAATCTTCCACATTCAGTTCTCTTTATTGAAATGTAGGGGATGAACATCATTGGTGCATTTAGGGAGATTTTCCCAGAATCCTTACACATTTCCAATAATTTGACACAAACGTGAGGTGAAAGTGGGTAAGAAAAAGTCAGATGGGAAGTCTTTTAGGTCTGCTTACAATGTTGAATTGCAGGAAACAATATTCCAAAAGGGGGTATAATTTCCAGACATATGTAAAATGGAAAAAAAAAGGTGCAGAATATAGCATAAATGTATTCATTATATTCAAATATATGTCTTTTTCAGTTATTAATATTTTATTTTTAGAGTATTTTTCTCACTGACAAATAAAAATTATAAAATGTATGGTATATAATATGATGTTTTCAGCTGTATAGTCAGCCCTCCATATCTGTGGGTTCCACATCAACTAACCTTGGATGGAACTATTCAGGGGGGAGGAAAATGATACAAAGTTTCAAAAAAGCAAAACTTGTATTTGCCCTCTAAGTACTGTGCTGAATCCACACAGACCAAGTGATGTGTAGGCACTGAATTAACCATTATAAACGATCTGGAGATGAGTTAAAGATACAAGAGGATGTGCATAGGTTATGGGCAAATACTACACCATTGTATATCAGGGACTTGAGCATCCTTGAATTTTGGTATCTGCCTAGGGTCCAAGAACCAACCCTCCAAGAATACCCAGGGAAGAATCTGTACATTGTAGAATGGCTAAATCAATCTAATCAACCTATTACCTCACACATTTATTTTCCTGTAGTATGAATACTTAAATCTACTCTCTTAGTAGTTTCAAGTATGTAATATATTGTTATTAACTATAGTCACCATGACATACAATAGATCTCTTGAAATTAGGGTTATTAATACTTTAAATAATGACTTTTCCTAAAAGAAAATCAGTATTTAAGAGGGATTTAACAATAAAATACATGTTTGAATTTTAACAAAAATTTGCTTTTTGGAATACACTTAAGAAAATATGTTTATATGATGACAGCTGCCACTTCGATAAACTTTTAAATTCTGCACATTAACAACTCTAGGATGTGACTATAGTATTAAACTGTCTGTCATGAATTGACACTGCTAACTGCAGTTACTGGACAGTTTTCAGCAAAGTTAGCAATACTAACTGCTTAAACTAGGACTTCCAGAATCTCCAAAATCATTGTAGTAAGGATTGATGAACTGACCTGGCCCCAGAAAACTTCCAGAGATGGTTTGAAGTACTTTCAAATATAAAATGAATGCAGTGTTTTAAGTAGTGGTTCACTGCTATTTTACCAGGACAGCCAGATATAAAGAGAAATCTTTTCAGGTTGCAATTGCTTCAGAGATAATATAACTAATAAAAGAAAGAAAACTCACCAAGTTAACACACCACCTCTGGAACATTTTTAAAATGAGTCTTTGTGCAACAGAGATATTTGAATCATGACCTTAAGAAGTGTGACAATTACAAGTTTTGAAACAAATGGATACTTTAACATTTGTGATCTCCTGCAGTACAAAGAGCCTTTGGAAGTAAAGCCAAAAGAAATGATGAGGATGCAGTCCAAAATCATTTCCATGTCTACTAGTCCTTCTCTGATCAGCCTCCTTCTATCTTGCTCCAAGCTCATCACATGCTGCTATGTTAAATGCCCCCACGGACTTTCATTTCAGTCAAATATACTCAATTCTTTCTCAATTGAGGGATTTATATTTTCAGATCTCTCTGCCTAGAGAGACCTCTCTCTCTCCTTGTCTTTTGGCAGAACTGGCTCCACGGTGCCATTCACGTCTCAGAGACATCCTTGTTGAACGATTTATCTAGTGAGGTTCTCCTCTCTCCCCAGTTCCTCTCTGTCATATATAGCCTTCCATACCACCCTAAAAACAGTTTTAATATGGTCAAATACACAGATCATGGCATTTATCACCTTAATTATTTTAAAATGTTGTGCAACTAATCGCCAGAACTTTTTCATCTTGCAACTGAAACTCTATAACCACTAAACAAGTCTCCTTTCTGTTCAACCCCCAGCTCCTGGTAATCCCCATGCTACTTTCTGTCTCTGTGATTTTTACTACTGTGGTTACTTCACATAAGTAGAATGCTCACAAAGACAGTATTGGTCTTTTTGTGCCTGGCTTATTTTTACTTAGCATAATGTCCTCCTGGTTTAATCATGTTGTAGCATGTATCAGAATTTCCTTCCTCCTGAAGGCTGAATAATATTCTGTTGTAGGTATATTCCAAATTTGTTTATTCATGTATTCATCAATGGATGCTTGGGTTGCTTCCACCTTTTGGTTATTATAAATAACACTGTTACAAACATGAGTGTACACATATCTCTTTGAAAGCTGCTTTCAATTCTTTTGGAAATATGTACAGAAGGAGAATTGCTGGACCGTATGGTAAATTACACATTTAACTCTTTGAGAAACTGCCATACTGTTTTCCCTACTGGCTAACTATTTTACATTCTCATCAATAGCTCATAAGATTTCTAATTTCTCCACATCTTTGCCGACACATTTTTTAAAATAATAGTCAGCCTGATAGGTGTGAAGTGGTTCTATATTTCCTTTTTAGCATGTATCTACCTTTGTTCATTTCTTCATTTTCTTCTTTCCTATTAAGGCAGTTTTGGAGACAAAATTGTCCAAAAAGATTGAGAAATCAATTTAAAAGATAGGATAGATTATTTTTGAAATGGTTTTGCTGCAGAAATTAAAACAGGGAACAGAATCGATTAAAATTTAACATCCTTTTCATTGAGCACTGACTATTGAAAGTGTCAGCACTGAAAAGACTCTTATTCCTTCTGAAGAAAACTTAGAACTTGGTAGAGCTCAGGCTGCACTGAGATCTGTTCCCTCTTACTTGCTTAGATGACTTTTGTCAGATTTTAACTTGTTTTCTTATGTGAAAATTGAAGATAAAAGAAACCACGTATGGGGGCATCATGTATGTGTGTGAGCATTAAATGACTGTATCTGGGACATAGAAAGCATTCAATGAGTAGTAGATATTATTTTAAATTATACAGCCAATTATCCTCTACATTGTTATACTACAAAATTATTCCACCAAGTTTGGAAATTTAGATGCCATCTATCTACTATCTTGTAGAGTGCCTGGACTAAATTAAAATAAAAAATTATACAAAATTGCTCATTAGCCATAATTCCTTGCCTTATCACTGGTACCTATATCCCTATCTTATTGATCATTGTATTCCCAACCTAGGAAAAGATTTGACCCACAATGGACACATAACAAAATATCCCTAGCAGTAATTCTAAACACTTCCCTAGTAAGGATTCTTGCTTCTCACATCTGAGTAAGGTTCTATGAGAATATTCCAATAACTACTAGGAAAAGAATTAAGAAATCGAGAAGAATTTTAAAATATTTCAGTTTGAGAAACAGGACCAGATCATTAGCAGTTTGTTAGAGAGGTAGTGAATTGGAATGGCCTTTGGGTACCTAGGTTGAAAGAATGGCTTAATTCCTTTCCTCTATACTTAAAGTATCATTTTTATCGTTATTAAAAAATGCTAATGTCAATTGAATGAACATGTTACCCAGTCCATGGCAGCCCAAACTGCTGAGGTAAGAAATTATAATGATTAGTTATTAGAGTAAAAACCATTACATGAATACAATGGAGAGTCACAGAGCAACAACCAGATAATTTCTGTCTAACCATTGGGTAATTAATGCAGTAAAAAAATAGCATGTACATATTGGAATTGAAGAATTATAGATTATTTGCACTTATTTTCTTTCTGTGGCAATTAAATTAACTATCTTTGATTTCTCACCTGTTACCATGGTTATTTTCAGTGATCCAGGTCATTAATGTCTTGAATATAATAGTTACATTAAAATTACAGCTCTTTCAACTTTGCAAAAGATTCCTAAGGCACCGTGGAAGAGAAAGCTGTTGGCTTAAGGGAAAAGAGTTGCCTGCTGATGGAAATTGTTTAAGTATTTTGATAGCAAAGAAGTCTCACACTTTTTTCCTTCCTGATTTTCTTTAGCACTATTAGATTTAGAGATATTGATTAGTATGAGATTTTTGTTAGCTTAGGATAGCAGTGAATGAGCAGTTGTTTTCACAATAATATATTCTAACTATGCTACTGACTTACACTTAGATTATTAATTTTTTCTTCTCAATAATAAAAATAACAAGATCTCTCTACTTCACAAGTAGAAATTCTGGAAAAAGATTATACATTGGTTATATAATGAGAAACAAATACAAAATCAATTCTCTCTCTCTCTCAAAAAAGTTGAATAATGAACATACTTCATTTCAGTGGGGCCATGGCAACTGGATCCAACAGGTTTCATGCCATGGATCATTGCCATGAATTTTCTTTCCAGAACAAATGTCCCAATAGTCATGTGGGTGCTGACTAGATATGAGGGCCACATTGTAAACACCAAGTCTCTACTTTGCTAATTCTGCATTTTCTAGTCAACTTCTTTTTAGAAGTTGTTTTACTCAGATACATATTGTTTTATTTATCCATTTAGTCAAGTATTAGCTTGTCTAGGCCATGATGCTGTGTTCCTCAGGTCTTCATCTTCTGTTCACTTCTCTTTAAGGCTCTCATCTACTCTCAAGTATCTCCCTAACATTTGCAGACCCAGGACAAGAGGACAAACAGAAGTGCCCCTTCTCTGTGACCAATCCTTCTCAAACAGCTGTCTTGTGGCAATGTTTGGGCCTAGAATTGCACACCCCAGTGGCAGAGAGTACAACCTCTGAAAAACAGACATTGCAGAAGCCTGCATGGGCCTCATTAGTAGGTCCAAGGTCTTTGGACAAATGAGGTATGAGGTACCTGGAACATGTCTAGAATGGGGGGTCTCATGGATTTCTCATCTACTCAGGGGATGGGGGTACAGACAGAAAAGGGCCAAGAAGAAGGCCCTCTAATGCATGAGGTACATGGCAGGGGCTGTAATTTCCCAAGTCATAAAATTTTATGGAGAATCTGAAATCCTTGAAAAGCAGACAACAATAAATTGCCTACTGTAACTAAACCCTGTATCTCAAATCTTATCCTCTATAAGTTGCCCTCATCACCAATACCCTATGTCAATATGCTTTGTCAAGACAAGAAACTGACACTCTGTCTAGCCAGGTCAGATCTGAGATTTATGCACCAGGTACGGAACAACCCTTTACTGGACAAACAAGAGAGTTCAAAAAATGGAATTTTTTCCTGTAAAGAAACATTGAAGGGGCCTCTTCTCTACCTGTATGTCTTCCATAGAACTATGCACAATTTTAGGTTTCTTTTCAAGAATGCAGCAACAGGCCTAGAGCAAATGCTTTTACACTCCTCTATGTCTCAGAGAAGCACAGAAAATAGTTGAAACTAGGAGTCCAGATGTTGCTGGAACAGAGAATGCAAAATGGGAGCAGGTTGAGGAAACATTCCTTGATGGGGAAAAATGATAATGTTTTTAATAGACCAAAGGGCTAGAAAGAGAATATACTGAAGGCAGAGGTCCTCCTGCATAAGAAAGTATTTTTCTTCTACTACTTCATTTATTCTTTTACTTAACAAATATATGAGAACCTACTACAAACTACACACAGTGAAGAATTAGGAAATCAATGGTGAACAAATTAGTCATGATCCCTCCCTTACCAAGCTTATAGTCTTTTGGATTAGTTTAAAATTAACCATTGTACTGATATAAAATCATAAACTGTGAAAAATGATCTGTACTTCTCTGTGACAAAGAAGAATATAAAAGCATTTGCTCTAGGCCTGTTGCTGCACTCTTGAGAAGAAACCTAAGGTATTCTATAAGTATACCAGGCGGACCTAATCATATCTGGGCATCAGAAAATGTTCTCCTGAGGAAATGCTATTTCAGCTGGTCTGAAAAGGATGAGTTGGAGGTGAAGAAATGTCCAGGCAGAAATAAAAAAATAATGATTTAATAGCTCTAAGATGGGAAGGGAGTGTACCATGTGTGAAAGAGAGTCAGTGTGCCTAGAGAGCAGAAAGTGAGTGGGGGAAGAATAGGGAAGATCACATGGGGCCCTGCAGACCATTCCACTAACTGTGGTCTGTATCTTAAACTCAATGAAAAGACACTGATAGTTTTGCATTAGGAAAGACCTTGGATCAGACTTGCTGTTTAAAATCTCTGAGGAGTAGTGAGCATCTACTGGAGCAGAAGGCAGCAAAATGGCATGGAAAGACTCTCAATTGGGAGGTTATTGCCGAATCCAGGGAAGATGGTACCTCAGTCTAGGATGAATGGTGATGGAGATAAAGAGAAGCTGACAATTGAACAATATTTTAGGGGCCAAACTTACCATAGGATACCAAAGACAAATGAGAAGAAAGGCTAACACAACAGGATGCATGGTAGTGTCATTTGTTCAGATATGAGCACCGATAAAGAAGCAAGTTTGGGCAGACAAAGGAGTTTAGCTTTTCAGCTAAAGATCTAAAGGGCAGAGTAGTATATTTTTATTTTAATGATTAAATTTGTATGACTGGGATCACAAAATGAGAGGTCCAATCAAGAATGTTTTAATTCCAGCTGGGAACGAGAGCAGAGATTCTTAGACTCTTGTTTTTCTGTTTGTTTGTTTCTATTAAATTAAGAGAAAAAAACTAATAAGAAACAATGTGTGTGTATGTGTGTTAACTTTAAAACTTTTTGAAACTTCATTAATATAATGAAGTCATCAGATTTTAGGGAAGAAAAGGTCATACAAATTATACATAGTTGAAAAAATTTGCTCTCTAAAAGCTTGTGATTGGCCCCAAGGTTATTCAGTGGGTAAATGATAATGTTAGAAATCAGTCAGAATCGTACTGATCACTGGAGCAGTACTCTTTGCAAGATCAGGACAGCATGGTTCCTAGCCTGGATAATCACCAATATCACCTGGGGTTAAGGATTCAGGAGCGAAGTCGGGGAGCAGGGGGATGCATTTTACACACACACACACACACACACACACACACACACACACACACATGCTGGACTCCCATCCCTGGAGACACCCATCCAGGAAATCTGGAGGGGGCCCAAGAGCATTTTTAAATGACTTCCAAGAGATTTAATGATTGGTCAGAATCAGGCCTCACTGTATTCAATACCCTATGATAGTTTTAGATCATTATATAAGATTTTTAAACATTTGAACAAAAATAAATAAATAAAAAAATTTTGTAGGTACTCAACATATTTTTTATTTTTTTCATGATGTAAGATTTTTAAAATTGATATTTAAAAAAACAAATGCTATTTTCCTCCTAATTAAATACTTTCAGCTGGCAAGGCAGCCAAAAGTGATTATTATTTAAAATATTCATCATTGGTGTGAATTCAAAGATTTTAAATTCAGAGTTTGACATGGAGATAAATAAGAGGTTTTTCTATTTCTGTGGAAAAATAACTTATTTCCAGTACAAAAACATTCAAAATAAATATTTCCTTTTTATAAAATAGAAATCCCTGGCTGCGGTCAGGTTTTTCTAGAAATTTAAAACACTTTAGTACTCCTAAAAGTAAAATGTCTGATTTACTCATTTCACTTTGCATAATTTTTTTCTTTTTAAAGAAAGATGCAATTGGTCAAATCAGGCCCAATTCATACTTTATTGATTTTAAAACACTCAAAAATTTAAAAAGTTATATTTTATATAGAAGAGTGAACACTTTTATTAAACAACATTAATATCAGATTTTCTAAACAATACAAACAAGACAGTAAATTCAGAAAACTGAGCAAAACTGAACACTACCAATATAACATAAAATAATCCCTTAAGTATTGATAATCAATCTAGACTTCAGTGAAAGTAATCACTGAGATCAAAGTTAAGTGAAGCAATGATTAAGGACATAAACAAAGGAAAGAGAGGGGTGCTGGGATTGTAGGTAAGGAACCACCACATCTGGCTTTAGTAGAGAGATGAATATAGTGAGTTATTTTTGTCTGACTGACCATTATGCCACAGAAACATGCAAATGTGTTCCTGGTTTCTTTCTTTACAGATTCCATAGTACCTTTGTTTCTCTCTGTTCCTCCTCTTTCCTCTCTCTCTCTCTTTCTCTCTTGGTGGCCATTAACTACACTGACAGTTTGACAGGCTGAAATAAGGAAATAAAACACTTAAACATTGTTTCCTGATGTATGCATTCATCTCTTCTGCCAAACACAGATATTGAGGAGATACTTCACTCCGCCTGTCAGCTCACTAAATTACACCCCAGCTCACAGACAACACCATACCCAGGCCTCTCAATCTCAGTGCACCTCAGATCCTTCCAGAAGAATATGCAAGGTCTTCATTCTTTCTGCCAAAATCCTTCCTTTGTCATTTTTACTACTAAATTTTCTTAAGCTATGAATTGGATTTCTGTGTACAAGCTGATTATTTTCTCATTTTTAAAAAAACTGTCAGCATTTCATTTTCTTTCTTAGAGTTTCTGAATACTTTGACTTAAGCAATGGTAAATGAATACTAAACCATTTAGTTGAAAGTTATCCCTTTCTTATATCCAATGAAGACTTTTGGCTTTTTAAAACTAGATACTAACTAACCTAAACATTAACTTTTGTTGGACAGATTCAGTCATAGAGAAAAAGTATTGAACATGACACCCGAAGTGTACAATAAATAATAGATACTTTTTCCATTCTTATTTGCATATGGCAATTAAAGTTAAACTTCTATAGAGCAAACTTCGGAAGTCTTACAAAAAATAATTAACAGCCATTGCCTTACTCAACTCTGGTGTGGCCATATGCTCTTTGAGCTATGGCCATCGCCATGTTTCTTGGCTTTAGCTCCCTTCCCCACCTTGGGGAGGTGAATCTCCTCTTTCTTTCTCCTTCACTCTCTCTCTGATTTACTTTTAAATAAACTACATTTTCTAACATAAAAAAATAGCAATTAGCTGCTTCCAGATAAGTTTGCTGTGGATTAAATTTTGAGAGACGTAGATAAGAGGAGAAGGAGAAGGAATAATGATTTTTAATCAGTTATTTACCTTCCTTTACCATCATTTACATGAAAGAGAAACTTCAAAGTGAAATATTTAAGAATACAAAACAAAAACAACAAGACAAACAAACTTCTAGGGCTTCTTCCTTGCAGCATGCCTTCAGCAGCATTTATTTAATGCTTACTATACGCAGCGTATAAGTGTATGTTCTAAGCAGGAAGCTAAGGAGAATCCTATATGTAGCCAGCTACCTTCCCTAAAACCTGCATTGTAGAGGAAATGCCACTGGAACACAAAGCAGAAGGGGCCCTTTCACTGTCTTCCAAGAATGGTGATCTAGTTATCACTAATATAAATTATCAATAGAAGTGAAAGGTTACTACGGTAGAGATTATAAAACAATGAATGCAAGAATGAGGTCATTAAACAAATCCACTTGAAGAACAGTTAAGTAAGATGAGGTTAAATACCTTTATTAAAAAGGTATTTATTCAAATTATTTTGCTTTATCAAGTATTATCTAAAATAATATTAGCTACTATTTATTAAGCATTAATTTACAGGCAGTATGCATAGTATTATACAATGTTTCTTCCTTAAAGTCTCACGATTACCTTATAAAGGGGGAATTTTTATCCTCACTTCTCAGACAAAGAAATTGAGACATCTCAGACAAAGAAATTGAGACATCCAAAGTTTTTCCTGGAAGTTGAGGAAGTCTGAACCCCAAAATCATTTTCACTCCAACTATTTCATGATTGGGAATCATTATATAATGCAGTAACTAAGTTTGCTTTGGCTTAAAATTCTCAAATATTTCACAAGAAAATTCTTCTTAGTAGTGGGAACAACTTTAAATTGAGCTCTTTCAAGTTAGTACAATATGCAAAATACAACCTTAGTTACTTGATTTGAAAAAATATATCAATTATAACATACCACTTACCTCATGCACAAAATCTTAAACAAGTGATCTAGTTCAAAATACCATTTTGATAATGGGGCAGAGAATTATGCACAAGGTTAGAGCTGGGCAGGACCCCTGACACTGGTTCTTGCTGATGTTTGGTGTTTTGTGGGACACACACAGCAGGATAATTTTGACTAACTTCTACATGCATCTCACCCTAGCTTTTTCCCACTGCTCTTACAAATGTATTGGCAACATATTACCTTTTAAAATGCTTCCAAGGGGCACTTGTGGCAAATAGGCACAGAAGAAAAAATGGTTTATCTTCTTCTCCCTTAGCCATACATTTTAGGGCAAAACATGAATAATTCTGACTCCAAAAACTGTACCCTTTCTATGGCAATATTTTGCCTTCCAATAGCTTCTGCTGGTTTTAAGAGGTCAAGAGTAAACCACTTCTGCATGCTTTCACACCTTTTCCTAAATTTAATTAAAACATATTTTACCAAGGGAGAAGGAAGAGGCTTAAGATTTTTTGTCCTGAGCCTCCAAGACACCCAAATGATTCTACACATATCCTACTCTTGACCAAAAAAGACATCTGAATAGCATTGAATCTAAAGAGCTGTCTCATTTTACCACACTTATTTCTTTGTCCAATTATAGATTTAAAAATAGAATATTCACTCATAATAATACTATATTTTTTGCTTAAAGTATGGAAAATAAAGGCAATAGGGAGAAAATGGAGAGAACAAAAACAGGAAGAAAGAAAAAAAAAGGATAGAAGTAAAGGAGGATGGAAGAAACTGAAAAAATTAAGAGAAGGAGACAGAATTGTTTTGATTTTACCCATGGCCTTTGGTAAAGTTAGAGGTTTGCTTTAAGACAAAATTGCCTCTTTCAGTACTCAAAGATATTTTATTTCTATGTAACTTCCTCCTCAAATAGGTTAATTACAGAGGCAATTAGTCTAGCTATACACAGGATGTCACTATTCCCTTGTATAAATAGAACTGGCACACATGTTTCAGGCAGAGAAAAATAACTGTAAAGTCCAAATTTATAGATGTTATGGAATTCTGTACCATGAGATACTATTCTTCTCAGTTTGGCTTAAATTTCATTGTTGTCATCATCCTTATTTAATAAATAGTGTTTATGTTTTATTATTATCATCAAAGTTCTTCACATAAACTAGGAAAGTCTGCTCAAACTATAATGAAAATCCAAAAAGAAGACAATTCATGGCACTAGATAACCGAACAGGAGTAAACCTTATTAGCAAGGCAAATAGACAGAAAAAAAAGGAGCTAGAACTGAAAAAGGCTAATTTTGTTATTAGTTTAAACAAATGTTCTGACCTATACATCCTCCTAGGTTTTTTCCTGTGAGTACTTTATTTTACATATTCAGAGTTTAGAAATTAGTGACCACTGCAGTTCTGAGAGCCAAGTGGTACATAGCACAAGAGGTTTTTAAAGTGAGCTTTTCTAGAATATATATATATATCTCATTGGGTAGAATGATCCAGTCTGGGTGATACTCATGAAATTCACAGGAAAAGTGTTCAGTCACTAATAATGGCATCCATTTTAGCCTGAAACCCTTAACTACTGATTATTGTTTGTATATTTATCAAAACCAAAACGATAAAGTGCTCTTCAAAAGAATAAATTACTGTATCTAGTACTAAATACATATTCATAGAGGGCATTCCATCCTTCTTGATGGTGGCTACCCAGGATGACAAAAATGAAAGATGCTGATGACACACTAAACATCTATGGTTCATTAGCTTGCTTGTTTGCTGTGGTTATAGTGAAAGCAAGGTCTTAGGTCAGATCCTCATATTAACCAGTACATTCCTTTCTCTTCTATGCAATAGACTATTCTACTCAGTTTTGACTGGTTATCTCAAAAAAATTTGTCATTAGTCACAACAGGGCCAGAGAGAGGGAGACATAGAGACCATTACTACAAGAAAAAGAACGCAAATTCTATTTCCTGCTAAATAATGGCCCCATTGCATTCTTTTCATACATGAAGCACTGCATAGTGCTCATAAATCAACCTAGAAAAATGTGTGCCTCAGCCCTGGGGTTACTGTGCCTGGGTTTGAATGTTGGCTCCACCTCTTACTAGCTATTGAACCATGGCAAGTTACTCAATTTCTCTCCGTCTCAAGTTCCTCAACTGAAAAATAAGTATAATAATAGTAACTCTTTCATGGGGTACTCTGAGAGGCTTTAATTACACATTACAAGAAAAGCCCAAGAACAACGCCCAGCATGAAGAAAGTCCTCAGTAAGTAATATACTGTAAGTATTCTGCAGTGAACAGTGGTGAGCTTTTTTCAGATTTTTACATACGTATGTGTTTACATATATATGTACATATATGGATGTGTGTGCAGAGAGAGAGAAAGAGAGAGAGAGAAAGTGAGTGAGAGAGAGAGAGAGAGAGAGAGAGAGAGAGAGAGAGAGAGAGAGAGAGAGATGTCTTGCATTTAAATTTAACCTCCTGTAGGGAAAAGTAGAATTTTAAATGGTGGTTAAAATTTATAAGATAAGTGAACTGAGGTTTGCGAAGACCTCTGTCAGCACTAGCATATTCCCACAGGCTATCCTGCCTGGTACAGCACTCTCTCTGGAATTTCAATCAAGGCTTACCTGAGGATACAACAGCAACAGTATTGAATAGGCTTTCTTCTTCTACTCCAAGAATCCAGAACTACTGCTGATGACACAGGGATGGGTAGGGACTGTAGTGATCTCCCTTCCAGAAGATGAACAGTATCACTGAGAACTTCTTAAGTAACTGTTTTGTAAAAGATCATTAGCTTTACAGCTTCTATTTGACCTATTTCCTCTCGGGAGTTTGATAGGGTGGGTAAGTCAACTATGCAGTTAAGTCAGCTAGGCAAATAAGGGTTTTGACTATAGTGCCTACAAATATAGAGATATGTGCATATGTCTATTCTTTCCCACGCATGCCCCAGGATAGCTCCAGAAATTATGACAATTTAAAAGTATATTATAGAAGTCATAAGGAGCACCTTCAGATATTTCCTTCCTTGTCACAGCCAAAGAAATAATGTTTGTTATTACAAGACAATCACAGGGTGCTTTCAGTCCCATAATCTTTTCACATGGGGATTTCCTGCTAAGAATGAGTCCTTTTGTACAAGACAGGAACCTCTAGTTTTTAAAATTACTGATCTTATATTTTCAGCCACCGTAACAGATGATCTAAACTGACTTCATGGGTAACCAGATCAATTGTGTAGACATTAATACTTAAGAGGGCTTGGGGAAAGGGAATCAACTGGAACACTTAGCCTATAAAACAGATTATAAAATCACTATCAGAATGACACTATACACACAATAGAATTCTTCACAGTCCAGTGCTCCATTACACGAATTAGTGCAGAGTACAATTCAGATCAGCCCTGATGCTCGAACTGTGTGAACAGGGAAGGAGTTGACACAGGGATTAGCAAGAAATTGTTATTAACCTGGCTGGTCAGTTATATGGGCATTACTCTTTCCTCTTTAACTCAATAGTTTAGATAAGTTTGGTAGTTAACAATTACTAGAATCTAAAATGACCAGTTATTCAGAGATTTTTCTCTCAAGTTCTTTCAAAATCTCCAAAAGAAAATCACAATAAGCTAAGACAGAATAGTAAAAAATGAGGGATATTAGTATAATAGCATTATACATGTAGTAAAATGTCTTGATCTGCTAGTAGAATTAAGTGATTTGATTCTACTCAACTTTTCTAAAATATTTTATTCACAAAATATTTTGTGAAAATATTTTATTCACAAAAGTGTAAAAAAAAATTCAAATATTATTTCTATTATACACTAAATAAAATATATAAAATATTTATTGATATGAAAATATATTTATAATGACAGAACCATTATTACCTTTATCCTTATTTAATGTTACTTTAATGTTAAAAATCTACCTGCAAAATGGTATCTAACAAAATTTGGATGAATTGGTTTTACTAATGCTTTTTTCCTGTTTGCTCTGTTTCTTTTTTCCCCTTTCTCACTTGACTCTTGACTTTATGGGCAAAAAAATAAACACTAATTTAGATTCTTCTTTTTTGTTTCATATAGTTTTTCCTCTCACACTCTCTCCTTTCTGCCATCACCACTGGAACATGGCCAGAAGCCACGCTGGGGAGGTGCCAACATGTCCTGTTCTTTTGCAGTTTGATTGCCTCTGTATACATCTCAGTTAGACTCACCTAAGTCACCATTTACAATACTGAGTAGAAAGTGCAGGCTGAAATAGTCAGCATTTATAAGCCCACTGGTTACATGATACAAAATATATAGCCAACTGTAGAATTTATAGCAATAACATTTATGTATCGTGTTACTCCTAGGACAATCCAATTTATAAAGTGCCTATTATGTATACATAAGGAGTAATCATAAATCATTTACATTAAACAGTGTCAACTGACAAAATACAACTTTCCCCCAATTCTGCACACTGAAATTAATGAGGTTTTTCAAAGGAAGCACACTAAAAAAATAAAATAAAATAAAAAGTCACCTCTGATTCATCCTAGGTGAACAACATACCCATATATAGGAGCAGGTGTCTAAAGTATGATTTAGAATACCTATGGAACATCTCTGGAAAATATTAACTTCCTCTGAAGTAGAGAGATGTCCGTGAAGCGAGCTGGGAATGTGGCAGGAACCCAAATCTGTCATCAACCTCAAGTTTTCTTTTCTTTATTTCTCAGGAAAGAATGGATTTAAAACAAACAAACAGAAAACCTTCAGGCCTTTATTGGACCAGTAGTCTGACATGTTTTCATCTGCAGGCACTTTTAGAAAGCCTGGGAAAGATTATTTAGATTAGCTGCTTGGTCTCTCTTACACCTAGTTAGGGAAGAATCCCGATCAGTGACCAAAGCTATCAAGAGTCCTAAAGCAAGACTCAAATATGTATGTGGATTTTCTCCCTCTCTTCACTCCTTGGCTTCCACCCTAGTCAGAGAGGCAGGGGTCTTCAGAAATCTGTACTTCGGGGTCCTGGATTAAACTCTTTATTTACCATAAGAAACACTTAAAATTAATCATAGGAGTTGTTTTCACAATCCACATTTGTGAAAGCATGTAATCTTATCCAAAACTCATAACCATGCAGCCGAACTGGACATCATATAAGAAAAATACTGCTTAGATTTCTTTTACTGTATTTTGGTCCCCTATCTTCTGTGTTTAGAAGGGATTACAGGAATGACATGTTGTTCCTGACTTAACTCCACCACCTTAAAAAATCCATTTATTTGTTTCAGTCAAAATTGAAGAGTAACTTAAAATTTTTCTTATATGTAAGAATAAAGCTGCTTTTATTTAATTATTTATTTATTAGATTGGAGTTTCATTCTGTTGCCCAGGCTGAAGTGCAGTGGCACTCATGCCCACCACAGCCTCTACCTGCCGGGCTCAGGCGATCCTTCCACCTCAGCCTTTCAAGCTGGGACAACAGGTCGCACCACCAAGCCTGGCTAATTTTTTTTTTTTATTGTAGGGATGAGGTCTCGCCATGTTGCCCAGTCTAGTCTTGGGCTCCTGAGCTCAAGCAATCCTCTTGCCTTGGCCTATCAAAGTGTTATGATTACAGGCGAGAGCTAGCATGTCAGGCCCTTCATTCTTTATTTAAGTGAAAAATTCACTTTTCCCCAAAACTCTATTGATGAGCTGACATTACTATGAAGAGAAGTAATTCCCTCTTTGGGTTAAAATTAACTTTGAGAACTGGCGTGGTGGCTCAGCCTGTAATCCCAGCACTTTGGGAGACCAAGGCGAGAGGATTTCCTGAGTCCAGGGGTTTGAGACCAACCTGGGTAACCTGGTGAGACCTTGTCTCTACAATAAATCAAAAACTAGCTGGGTATGGTGGCGCACGCCTGTAGTTCCAGCAACCTGGAAGGTTGAGGTGGAAGGATAGCCTGAGGCCAGCAGGTAAAAGCTGCAAAGGCCGTGAGTGTGCCACTGCACTCCCGCCTGGACGACAGAGCGAGACTCTGACTCAATAAAAAAAAAAAAATTAAACTTGAAACTGGAAAACAAACAAAAGGAATGTAAACGAGTTTTCAATGAATGAATTGCCTTCTGTTTCCTAGTCATGGATAATTGACACTATGTGAAGATATGTTGTAATCTAGAAAGCAAAACAAAACAAAAACTACACACTTGCGGTGATCAGAGATCCATTCTCAACTGAAGCAAGAACTGGTGGTAAACAGAAGTTTGAGGGAAGAGGTTATTTTTAAAATAATCTATTAATCTGAATAGTCAGATACATTATGGCCTTTGTAGACTATTCTGAAAAGTGGTCATCCCTCAAAATAGCTGTATTTCAGTGACATCAATTGGTAGGGGGAGAATGAAGTATTTCTTCACAACTTTGGGATATTAAACTTAACAAGGAGTAGGAATAATTCATTTTAGTCAAAAATGGAAGGTTTTGGTTAAAAAGCTTATCCATTCATGAGGAACAGTGTTAAATTCAGAGGGTTTTTGTTTGGGCAAAGAGACAAAAGGTGACACAGTATACCTTTGCTTATTTATTCTTTGAAAATATCTAGTAAACATGGGATTTTTTCCCATTTTTGAGTGAAATTTTGATTCACCTAAGAAAATCTCCTGTTCAAGGAAGCAACTTAAAATCCCAAGCTAACTCCTTCTTTATATCAATAAACTTAGGAATCTATGTAAACATAAAACATAATTACAGCTTCCATCTCAGTGATTGCTACTCTAGTCTTCATCTTATTAAAAAGTTTTCTTCCCAATATCAATGAAAATCAATAATCGCCATGTAGGCATTTGAAAAGTACTCATACTGACTTGTACCAGTTCTGTCTAAATTTCTCAATTAAAAATAATAATTAAGAAAATAACTGGCCAGGCATGGTGGCTCATGCCTGTAATCCCATCAGTTTGAGAGGCTGAGGCAAGAGAATTATAGACCAGCCTGGGTAACGTAGGGAGACCTTATCTCTACAAAAAATTGTTTAAAAAATTAACCAGGTGTGGTGGTGCAAGCCTATAGTCCCAGTGAAGACGTTAGGGTTGCTTGAGCCCAGGAGGTCAGAGCTGAATAAGCTGTGATCATGCCACTGCACTCCAACTTGGGCACAGGGTGAAGCCCTGACTAAAATAAATAAATAAAAATAAAAAATAAAAAAGGAAGAAAGGAAAAAAAGGAAAAATATAAAAGAACTGATTTCATCAACATATTCTAAAATAAAATATGACTAAGAAAGAAAAAAAATCAGTAAATCAACGGGCAATTTGGTCTAATTATCAAGAATTATTTCCTTTACAAATTGCTTTCATGCATCTGATCACCTGATTAATACACGGTTTTTTTTAACTGAACTAAATTGAAGAGATTTAGGATGCATATAGACATGGGCTCCTAAAGCAATAAAAGTTGTTGAGTCAACATTAGAAAACTTTAAAAAAAAAAAAGTAAGTCTTCTTACATTTTACATTGCCAGTACAAAGTTCTCACCTCTTATAAAAGATATTGCCTTTTTTTGTGCAAATAAGAAAACACTCCCCCGCTGAACCACTCAATTCCACTACAGCTTTCAAAACAATGTAATTGTTTTTTATTCTTAACTTGATATTATCAATTAAACTACCAGTTCTATTTTATACTAGTTTTCTCTCTTTATTCAGGAAATACTTCCAGTAACAATTATCATCCTGGATGGCTATGAATATCAATACTGTTCGTTGTTTGTTCCAGAAGGCATTGATTCAATGTCACTTTTAGAGTTTCTTAACCTAGAGTCTATGGATGGCTAGAAAATCCATAGGCTTCTGGAATTATATGAAAAATTTCACATCTATTCACCCATTGTGATTTTTCTGGCAGTGAACCACTTTTTTTTGCTATCATTCATGCATCTTCTTTTAGTTAACAGTATCTAATTTCCCTCTGGTACACAAACCCAATGCCAAGTCCATGGAAAATTACAAAGCTAGCCGGGCTCGGTGGCTCAGCCTGTAATCCCGCGCCTTTGGGAGGCTGAGGTGAGTGGATTGCCTGAGCCCGCGGGTTCAAGACCCACCTGGGCAGCGAGACCTCATCTCTACAGTAAATCAAAAAATCAGCCGGGCGTGGTAGCGCATGCCTGTAATTCCGGCTACTCGGAAGGCTGAGGCGGAAGGATCGCCGGAGCCCAGCAGGTCGAGGCTGCGGTGGCCGGGAGCGGCCACTGCTCTCCAGTCTGGGCGGCAGAGTGAGACTCCAACTCAAAAAAAAAAAAAAAAGAAAATTACAAAGCTGATTCTACCCTCTGCTCCCCAGAAAGGTACACAGGATTAGTCAGTGATTTAATCAGAGTGAATTAGTCCAAAGAGAGTTTCATAGGTCTTCTGGGAAAGAGACACTCTTTTTCAGCTTGATCTGAAGCCTGAGAGGAGGTTATAGTTGAAGCCTGAGAGGAGGTTATAGTTGAAGCAGTGCTCCTGCCACCATCTTGCTACCCAATAACGCTAGAGACCAAAGCTGTTAGTGGAAGCTGAGAGATAGAGAGAAATTGAGTCCTGTTTATATTATTTTGGTTCAGAAGTTAGCATGTGTACACACATTCATAGCATCCTACTCCATAATGTTTACATAGCTGACTCCTGCTTCACTTAGCTGTTACTGGGTTTCTCCAACCTTTCCAATATAATAAAAATTCTCCTATCTGTACTCTTGACTGTTATTCGTCCTACCTGCCTTTAATCTCATTACATATTGTTAAGGAGGAAGAGAGGAAGAAAAAGATGGAGGTAAAAAGAAAAAAGAAAAGGGAGGAAGAAAAATAAGCTTTAAATTTTGAGGATTTGAATAGAGAGCCATATAGTAAATTTTATTTAATGACAAAACAAATTGAGATGTTGTTTATTCACACACAAGAAAATATATTTTGGTTAAGCAATTATCTTTAGCAGAGATTAGTAGGAAATGATTTTTATGCATTCTGTTCTCAGTTCCAACCAGACTTAGCTGACATAATTATGGGGCCCCTAAAGTAACTGCTAGGGTTTGGAAGCACTCGCCACTTCCTTTGAACTGGTTCTAGAAATGCCAAGAGTGAGCATTTTAAATTAAATGAATAGATTAATAAACATCTTTCGAATATCCATCATTAAGGTTGATTTATGCTCTGTTGCCAGCAGTAATTCAAAGAAATGCCATGCTATTCAAAAAATATCGCATGTTGTTCTCTCTACTTTGCCAATGTTATGACACCATGTGAGCATGACACTATCTATATTCTTTTGCAGTACTAACTACACACAAAAGCCCATAGATATTAAACCACTTTAAGTTTACATAGGCATCAGCACAGGAACACTCATATTTATAACTTTGATGAATGGCCTTTCATTTGTAAATTTATAGCGTATCTGTAATTTCTTTAGGGAACCAAAAGGTTCATTCAAAAAATTGCCACAACATTTATCTACGCAAAGATGATGGATATGGTTTATGTAATTAAATGCTTTTAAAAATTAAAATTATATTGCCAAGAAAAGAGTCGTGTTCTTTTCTGGTTTGCTCACATTTTTAAATGATCAGAACTGCACCTTCAGCAGTTATGATGTTTATTTAATCTAGTTATCATATTGATATACTTGTTAAATACATCCAAACACATTGCTGTTGGGGTTGTGTAGCATCTCCATGAGCAAATGGACATTAAAGTCAACTGAAATTTTTTATCTTATTTTCTAATTCCATTTTCCTATAGTAAACTATAAAATATACAAAGCATCATTGGAATATAATATTCCATATAATATATACATACATATATATAAAAATCAGGGTCTTTGTTCCTAGGCTGGAGGTCAGAGAGGCACAATCATGCTCATCGCAGCCTCAACCTCCTAGACTCAGGCAATCCTTCCACCTCAGTCTCTGGAGCAGCTGAGACTATAGGCTTGTGCCACACGCCCAGCTAAGTTGTTTGATTTTGTGTAGAGATGTGGTCTTGTGATGTTGCGGCTGGTCTCAAACTCCTGGGCCAAGTCATCCTCCTGCCTCAGCTTCCTAAACTGCTGGTATTACAGGCATGAGCCACTGCGCCTGCCCAGAATATAATATTTCTTATTTCTATTTACTACATTTACTATATTTAGTTTTTCAGGACTATTCATAGCATACTGCATGGTTTAGTGTAACAATGGTATAATATTATTATGACTCAAATAAAATACATATTTTGGAAAAGTCAACATTAACTAATAAGTAAGTAGACCTATTTTATCACAGTATAGGCTTTACTCAGTTGGAGGAATTAATGATGCAGAAGATGAAAAATAACAATTATCACTAGTGTAATGAATAATAAGCAGAATAGTCAATGTTACACATGTGAAGAAGAAATGTACACTGTTGCTATGTGTGATGTGTTTTGATGGCATTCCCATTCTTCAGTCATTTGCCTTCAAATACACAAAAGTGTAGAAAATACTCACAAGTCTCAGTGACATTTTTTTAAAAATGGTTTTACTGTTAAAGTCTATCCTATTACTACAAAATCTACAAAAATTGAACCTGGAAGCGTTTAACTACTTGGTTTTGTTATATGAAAAACAATCTCCCAATTATCAATTTTCTTCAGCATTAGAGCATTTAGCCCAAAAAAATTATTTCAAATGCTTGCAAAATTTGTGTGCAAAATATTTCTAACATATTCTGTTATCTGTATTCTACATGACACAAACACAATATTAAAAACAATAAACATTGTACATACCTCAGGGGATTGCTAACTCCTTGTGGGCAGGACCATATTTTTCATCATCTTTGGGTCACCAATGGCCAGTACAGCACCTGGGATATAACACACACTTCATAAATGGATTTGCATTCATTAGATGACACAGTGCTGATTGGAATCCATTTGGCAGGTATGAATTCAATGAAATAATCATTCCATATATCAATCTTTTTTCTTCTCTATCCTATATTATTAAAAAAGCACTGTACAGTCTTACAAATTTAAATGACAAATTTATTCTGAAAACTCAATTCTCAAGAATAATTGCTTCTAAATGCTTATTACATTACATATTATTACAGTATTTTGGTTTTGACGGAAGCAACACAGTGAAGTGTTTGAGATCATGTCCCTTGAAGTTAGACTAAGAGAGGCCCAAATCTTGGTTCTGCCATTTACTACTTACATGGTCTTTAATAAATTACTTAATCTCACTAAATTCATATGATTGTAAAATAAAGACAATTATAACATCTTTCTAATAACAAAAAAGTATGTAAGACAATGCTTACATACTCACTGACACACAGTATAACATACACACTGACACAGAGTATACTGTCTTCCTCTTTTCTTCCCTCCCAATTAGTGTAATGAAAAATTAACCTTGGCCAAAGAGAGATAAGCATTTGCCTTTGGGTACTAGAAGGTAATTTCCTGGAACTCAAAAAGTCATGAAAATGTCTGTGTTTGCCTGAAGACTCTAGTCACCAATCTCACAATGTGGTTTATGATGGGTGGTCTGGCAACAGTTTTGCCTCTAGAAGGGACTGGAAACAAAAAGCATCAGCCAAACACCAATATCCAAAAGGGTCTGGAGACTAAAGGTCAGCCATGTGGACAGTATGTAGTCAAGTTTCAACAAAACTCTGAACACCAAAGGCTCAAGTGAGTTTCCCTGGTTGACAATGTTCTATGTCTACTGTCACACATCAATGCCAGGAAAGTAATATATCCTGACTCCATTGGAAAGGACAACAGCAGATCTGTGTCAGGTAATTCCCCAGACTCTGCCTTATGGATTTCTTCTCTTTGCTGATTTTAATCTGTATTCTTTTCCTGTAATAAACTGTAACTGTGAGTATAACAGCTCTCAATAAGTTCTGTGAGTCTTTTAAGCAAATTACGGAACCTGAGGATGATTTTGGGCACTCCCCACAAATGTGAAATTGGTGTCAAAAGTGAGGATAGTCTTGTGTGGAGAACTGGCTCCCTCTAATTTTGTCATTGGATAATTGTACAGTTGGTTAAATTCTCCCACCTTCCCCCTTTAAGCTCAAAAAGTCCAAAAAGCTTTGAAAGAAACTTTCCATTCAAGTGACCTTAACAAAGATCTCACTATGAAACTCACTTTGATTTGATGGTATTCATGATACCAGTGTTTATTCTTTCTTGAATAAAGTACAAAAGTCACCCATTCCCATTTCCAGTAATAGATACAGAATTGATTTGGGGATTTTTTGTTTGCTTGTTTTGCTGTTTTGGCAATGTAAATTGTAGTAATATTTAAAAGTGAATGAATCACACACAAGACAAATTTCTAAAGATTAGTAATAATAGATCTGTCAGGGTTAGATGCTAGAAAATTAACTCTATTAAAAGATCTAGTGGTAGCCGGGCTCGGTGGCTCAGCCTGTAATCCCACGCCTTTGAGAGGCTGAGGTGAGTGGATTGCCTGAGCCGCGGGTTCGAGGCCCGCCTGGGCAACTTGGCAAGACCTCATCTCCACAATAAACCAAAAAATTAGCCGGGCGTGGTAGCGTGCACCTGTAGTTCCAGCTACTTGGAAGGCTGAGGCGGAAGGATCACCGGAGCCCAGCAGGTAGAGGCTGCAGTGGCCGCTCCCGGCCACTGCACTCCTGTCTGGGCAACAGAGTGAGACTTCAACCCCACCCCCCCAAAAAAAAAAAACTAGTGGTTTTCTTTTTTTTTTCATTCATTTTCTTTTCTTTTTTATTTTAAAGATGTTGGGTACAAGTTAGGGTTAGGTACACAAGATCTAGTGGTTTTCAAGAAAAATATTAATTAAATCACATATTTCCTATGTTTCTTCTAAGTAGTATGGTTGTTCTATACAAGAGATTGTTTGCAACCTTGTTGTTGTTTTTACTGTTATTATTATTATTATTTAGAAATAACAATTTGGTAGGCTAAATAGTAACCTAGCCCCCAAGACCTCTACCCCCAACTGGTGAATATGCCCTTCATATTTCCTAGGAAGGTGAATATAATAGATTTTATTTCATCAATAGATTATATTATATAAAACATTCTATTCTAAGACTTTAGGAGTGGGCCTAACATAATCACCTACGCCTTTTAAATCTTAGTCTAGACATCAAAGGCAGAGAAAGATGGAGATTTAAAGCATAAGAAAGATCTGACACTTCACTGATGTTTTCAGATAGAAGGAGTCATTTGGCAGAGACTATAGGTAGCCTCTGGGAGCTATGGGCAACACTTATCTGATAGCCAGCAGGGAAGCAAGGACATCAGTTCTGCAACCACAAAGAGTTGAATTCTGCCAACGACAAGAATGAGTTTGGAAGTAGGCTTTTCCCCAGAACTACAGAAAAGAACTGAGCCTGGTCAACCTTGATTTCAGCCACATGATACCCTAAGCAGAAAACCCAGTCAATCTGGGCAATAATAAATGGGCATTGTGTTAAGTCACTAAATTTGTGACAATGTGTTACATAGGAACACAGGATTCTGCAAGGCTTTTCTTGACGTCTCTTCAGTCTTCCTCTCTGAAAACAAGAATCAGTGATGGGCTATGTTTCATTAACCATACAGACCCCAGATTACTATTCTCAATACTGAGAATTCATGGATCCACTCAGAGGAAGAAATACAAAACAAAGAACTGGGCTATGTTTCTTGTCTATAAAAGAGGTAATTTGAAAAACACAACTGTCTATCTCCTTTATGGCATTGAGAAGGCAATTCTAAAAAATACAGTGAATTACTCCCAACTTTTCTTAGGTCTTTTTAAAAAGTGAAAGTATGCAATGATTGTTCCTCCTTGAAACAAATGAAAAATAACCATATGTGTAGCACAGACTGCATAGAACCTTTAAGTATTTGGAGTGAGGCTGGGGATCATTTAAAAGGAATCTCCTCCAGGAGTGGCTGTAGACCATATTTAGAATATGTTACGAAAGTTACTCCCTGTCTCATTCCCTTCTTAGTCATGTACTACCATGCTACCGTATTATTTTTTACAAAGCATAAATCTTATATTGCCCCCCTGCTGCAAATCACCAATTTCAATGGTCTTCTGGATAAAGTCATTTGTTCATTTATGCACATTTAAGTGTGTACAATATGCTAAATTCTGTGTTACATGATAGGGATACAATGGTGACTAAGAGAGACACAGTCCTACTCTTCACTGAGCTTTGCTATCTCAAAAATGTATTTCCTATCTTGAAAAATTGGAAGACCATGACTAATTTTTAAGTTATCTCAGCCTTCACTTATCTGAGAAGCCCTCTGACTCACTCAGGAAAAATGAGGTGTCCCTTCTCTATGCTCCTATAAAACATTATACCTAATCATATAACCAAATTGATCATATTGTATTAAAATTGCATGTCTGCTTCTTCTGTAAACAGAATATAGGGAGATAATTTAGGAGGCATGTGCATCCCAAATTCCTAGAGTCAATAAGTGGTCATGAATGAGTAGATCCTCTTAGGACAAACTAAATTTGAACTTCTTCCCTCCTGCAGGGTAAAAGATACAGAATAATACATAGTGAAGGGAGAGCATTCTACATTAACAGTCGTAATCCACAAAATAGCCTGTGGTACCCAACACATTTTAACTATACTGTGATGATAATTCCTCCTTGCCCCTGCACTCATGATCTTAATTATGATCTCTTGGTGGTCTGGCCCAGAGTAGACACTATAGTATGCAGACTGAGAATCAGTTATATGAGGATACTCGCAAAGACATTAGCATGCTAGGTAGATTCTCCACCTAAAATCAGACACACATTTTTAAACACAACTTAGAATAATATTTTGTACTTCCTTCTATGTTTGTGGGTGAGGAGCAATAAAATGGACTACTTATATTTAAATAATTAATAGCTATATACTGATTTTTAAGTACAAAAACATTAACAAATTCAAAGTCAAAGTAAAAACAATATTTTGTTCTCATAAACGTAACCATGACCTTGGTATTTTAAAATAATCTTCCAATGTCTCAAGTATTTAAGTGGTTAACATAAAATGTGAATGTTATTATCTAACAATTTATTAGTCTATTGTAGAAAATTGCTATTATATAGTCATATATAAACCAAAGTATGTGGTACTTGGAATTAATTTACTACTAAATAGAAAGGGAATAAAATGTTGTTATAATCATTCTGTAGTTTATGCAGCTTGACAAGCTGAGCTTTCCCATGAAAATGACACCCCAGTTCAAAATTTGTTATTTTTAATTATGATAGCTTGGTGGTTCGTGATAATTTGATACATTTAAGTAAGGTGTTTTTCTTTTTCTTAAGCCTGTGCAACACATAACAGAAAATTGGGTTGAAAGTGTACTTATACCTCTATGATAAACATTATTTTTAGTTATTATTTTTTATTAACAAATCATAATTTCTTACATTCAGGAAGTAGAATGTGATGTTCAGATAGATACATACATACATACATACATACAAACTTAAATGATGACTAAATAAATATTGAAATTATTTATTTTTTAAAATTAAGGTGATTGCCACCTGTAACAGATATGTTATTTTCTGAAATACTTTCAGGTGCCTTTCTATATCTCATAGGTCTTCTTCTTACTGTCACTCATCCCTGGTCCCTAGATCAATGTCCTTTATCCTTTCAGGAGGAATTTGACTGTCATCTAGAACAAGTGAGCCACTAATCAGCTTTGAGTTTCAGAGCTAACCTTTGGAAATCTTAATGAGTTAACAATCTTGAATGAGAGAATTTGAGAGTAAAAAGCTGTAAAGGTTTCCAAAACATTCCCTTTACAAAACAAAAGCAAAAAGTGGATCCTGGAAAGAAGAGAATTCTGAGCAAAGAAAGAGGCTGTGGTAGGATGAAGCTCTCAGAGGCGGGGTCACGGCTTGCTTCTTATTTAGCTTCCAAGTATATCAGTCAGATGAAGGACTTCAAGGCCCTATGGACTTACAGTCCTCTTTTGTGGACATTACTTGTTGGGACAATGAAAGAGGGAGTGGTTTAGCCTTGTATCCATCTAACCAGGTGAGGGAGAAAAAAAAAAATCACTGATGAAAGACAATGTCTGGAAAGGCTGAGTTAAAATTGGTTATTTATTCCTCACATGTGGTGAGCATGTGCAGGGAACCTGAAAATTCCTACCTCTGTGCCATTTTTCTCCACCTCAACACAAATGCATGCACAGCACAAAGCAAGACCAGGAAAGCCCCGGGATGGGGCTAAGAAGAGGGACCTCAAGTCCAAAGACAATGGTAGGTCAACGGCACTTGCACTGGTTCAAAGTCCAGGTGGGGCCAATGACATCAGCAGCAGATTCAACAAGGACACAGACCTCCTGGGGTAGAGACAAGATTAGAGTGCAGAAGCCAGGAAAGACAAAAGTCAACCCAAGGACAGGTAGGCATGAATGTGAAAGTCCACATTCCCCGCCCTCACACACTGACACAGACTCCCCCAAAGATGATTTCTTTAGTTGTGACACGGGCAAGGCTAGCACCAGGGTGAGGTTTGCCAGGTATGCGAGAGGGCACACAGTGTAAGGAGGCATCACTCTCAGGGCTGGCATCTGACAGTGGTGCCTCTGTTCATTTTGCATCTGAGAACCCTCACTTACCCCATGCTAGTCCTGGACCTGGAGAGGAAAATGGTGAAACCAACAGAGAGGGCCAATTTGATACGGAGTTATTCTGTGTTCACGTTTTACTCCCTTTCAACCTTCCCAGTAGGGTGGGGGAATCAGGAGCAAAAATAGATTATGGAAACAGCTCTATTTTTCTTGGTATATTGGGGTAAAAGTAGATAAATTTTGGCTCCATTAGATTGTTGTCTCAAAAATTATTACAATAATTTATCAAATATTTTCCTACTTAAATTACTCCAACCATTGTTTTCTTCTAAAAAACTTTTTTTCACCTTCTCTAAATATATCAGATCCACTTCTTCCCATGCTATTGAAAATTACATGTTACTTCACTCAACACAGAAAAGGAATCAAGAATACCAATTTCCTATGAGTCAATAAGAAAGATAACCACTTGTACTCCTCTGCCAACCTAAAGCGTACTTCCTAGCATCCTCTTGTGAAGTCTGCCAAAAAGATACATGATCTCAAATCTTAAATTGCAATAAGTCTGAGATACTCCGGCAACTTGTCTAATTCAAACCTTTAAAATGTGCATTGTGGTTCCTTTTCCAGATTCTAAGAACTTTCACATTTTCTATCTCACAAGGGAGTATCAGGGTACTCACGGTGGTAACAGTGTTATGCTGGAAACTGTGGTTGGGATCCATGGGCTTCCTCTCTGTGCCCTACCAGCTGAGTGTTCTTGGACGTGTCATTTGATCTGTCAACACATTACAAACTTGGTCTACACAACTTCTAAAGTTCCATCTTCTGTATTATTTCTACTTCAAGTAGATGGTAACTTCTGATCACACCTTAATCTTTCAAATTCATGAATACGGGCACAAAAAAGTTAACTGATTTGCCAACCATGGTAGAAGAATTGGTAGCTCAAGGAGCGAGAGACAGAGATACTACATGAGACTCGGGTGATCAATAATAATCATAACAGCAAACACTTTGATATTTTATAGTAGTTACTATGAGTAGGCACTGTGCTAAATGCTTTACATGTACTATGTGGCTTAATTCTCAGATCAATCCTAAGGGAAAGGTACTTTTATCATATTCATTTTATAGATGAGAAAACTGGCACAGGGAGATTAAGAACTATGCCCAAGTTCACAATTCTAGAAATGTTCACATAGCTAGAAAGTCTTCAGCTCCCTCTGCTCCCTCTACTAATTGCATCCAAAAGAATGCATTTCAAACACAGCAAAAAGTATACGACCAAAGACATGATAGAATCACAATATATTAAAATATGTAACAGAACCATTTCTGAAACTAAAGCTAAATGAGGATGCTGAAAAAGTTACTGAAAATTTATTTTCATTAAGCAGCAATATCTAAATGCAGGCACAGCTTAAGTTGGAAAGGACCTAATCATTTATTTATACTATTCTACAGATGAGGAAAATTAGTTTTTTAAGGACAGCAGCAGGACTGTGCCTGGAACCCATGTCTCCTTTTTGCCAGTGCAGTGCTCCTTCTACTGTGTTCCTAATACATACTTGTGGAAAGACAACAGTGGTTGAGAATGCAGACTCTGATTAGTCAGCTTGGTTTGAATTTCTGTTGTCACTTGCTACTTGTGTGATCTTAGGCCTCAGTTTCCATATTTGCAAAATGTGAGAAATAATACCTACTACATAGGGTTGTTGTGAGGATTAAAAAAATTAATACATATCAGACACACAGAACCATCGCTGGGACCCAGTAAGCACCTAATGAGTGTTGGTCTTTATTATTACTACAATGGCAATAGCACATTTGGAAAATAAGGTCAAAAGATTAAGAGCCACTCAACAGCACAGCAAAGAGCATAAAAGCCTTGTTAATAGCATTTGAGATATGCCAGACTTTTCACCTAAAAACTCTATTCTTTACTCTCCTAAGCACGCCATCTAGAAGACTGAGTTAATAAATTTTTGTCAGAACTAGAGATATGAAAACGCTAAAGGAAGGAGTTTTACTGGCCAAGTTCTAGGTCGAGTTCCTGGCTTCAGTCTTAGCTTCATCATTGGTAGTTGGGCTCCGGAAAGCTAGATCATGTCTCTGAGTCTCAACTTCTTTCTTGGAACTTTCCTCTACAGGGATACTTTTCAAGGTTTCTCTAGTTTCATTAATAACTGAGGTAAAGAAGATTTCACATATTAATTTGAAAAATTCAATCAAGTGAACAATATACAACTTTTATTCCCAACACTTCTTTTCCCTGTTTTGCATCAGATTACTTGTCATTATTAACTTGGTTCTGATTATAGAAAAACATATATAATTTGCAATTCAAACAGTCTTTAATCATAAAAGGATGGCCATTGTGGAAGAAATAGAGAGCAAGTCTCCTAGCTCTGTCCTTGGCAGGGCCCACCACTTGCTCAAGGGATCTTAACTCATAGAGGAGGAGCGCTGTATAGCTTTAAAATGACTTCATTCCCATATTTACATATTTTTAATAGGGCTATGATGAATCTCCTTCCGCTTGACTCCTATTTTGAGCTGTGATATTTTAATCTCCATTCTTGCTGCAACTTAGCAGATGAATGTGCAGTGTGACAGAGCTCAGAGGAAATAGTATAAATAAAGCAAAGTGGAGCTATGACATCTCACATTTTATAGCTTTTTTATTGTAGCCGAAGCATAAACAGAGCACAGCTGTGTTATACTTACCGCTGTGAGCACTCCCTCAATCCTCACCCCCTGTTGCTTTTAAAAAGACAGTACTCTTATTCAGAGAGCTTTGGCTGTGGGTAACATGGCCCCACTGGGCCAGCCATCCTCTGCCCCAAACCTCTACGTTGTACCCATTTCCCCTCTTACAGATATAGATTTTTCATGTCTCACATCATTCATCTAACTGGAGACCAATATGCCAACACAGCCCATACTGCAAAAGTACATGCTCTTACCCATTGCAATGTGGCCCCATCATCAAAACTATAATGCTTGATCTTTTCCAACAAATACTGCACTCAAATAATTTATGAACACTCTCTTCATAGGAGACAGCAAATTAGCCGGAAGCATTCAAAATAGTGCACTCTCTTAATGAGAGCCCCTTGTAAAATGAAGAAATTGTATTTCTTACTTTCAAATTAACTCTTAGTCATGTTTGAGTGAAAGTTGGAAATGTCGAGAGTCAAACAGAGTGTAAGTTAAAAAAAATGTGGTGTTGAGATGGGTAAAACAATTATACATGCTAACACATCAACTTTTAGAATGTTTCAGGCTGGTGTCATATTTCAAGAAGTCTGAAGAAGACAGAACATAGCAAATAACAAGTACCTTCTATGCTCTGACAAATATGAGGTTATATACAAATGGCTGATCAGTCCAGAACAAGCACCTGATCTAATAGAAGCCAATCAGAGTCCTTCCCTGAGATATTTGATTTAAGAAGAATGAAGAAAGCAGTGTCCTATAAAATTCCAGTGTTGTCATCAATGGTGACATTTCCTCCTATAATGAGAAATCTCCATTGCAGCAAGGGTAAAACTGATATTCAAGGTGACATGGAGACCAGAGCAAGGGACTAAGCCCCAACAAAGTGTGACTTCCTGGTTGCAACCATTCCTGAGGCCCATCCACATCCCTGTCCTTTCCCTTCTCGGTTATTAGCCTTCCTTCTATTCTTGTATTCAGCAAATTCCAGGTCTTTTTCTTAAGCAGCCTCAAGTTGGGTTTTTATCACTTCCAAAAAAATAATAATAAAGAATCCTAATAAGTGTACCTCCCAGAAAATTCTGTTTTTCAGTTAGGTTAGAATCTATTTTTCCTTTTTCAAATGCCACCATACTATTTATGGGAAGGAAGGAAAACCCTCTAGGCTTGTAGAGGAATGTGTAATGAAAATTCAAAAGACACATGCATCCAAGTGAAAAGATATAGGGGCATAGTAGCCTATACACCAGCAAAGTGAAATGAAAGACAGGAAGATTGATTTGCATCATCATTAACATGGAGGGAGAAAAGCACAAGAACACAATAACTGCAAGAACCACCTCCATTGACACACGTAATTGTTTCGAAACAACAGACCCAACTGGGCTAACATAGGGGCAAAGTTGGTACCCCAAGCTTCTCAGCTATCTATCCGCCCAAAGTTGCTCTTCTGCCAAGCTCATTGTTTACCAAGCTGCCAGCCCAGCCCAGGGATCTGATTAGCAATTTGCACTTTTGTGAGAGGATTAACAGAATTCCTTTGTTTTGATGTCGGATTATCAAACTGCATCTTTAAAGAGGTGTGACCTCATCCAGATTCATAAGCCTGCTCCCTAGAGAATGACTTGAATTTTACTCCACTTGCGCAACATATAATTTCATAAAGGAGTTACTGTCAAAACATGGTACTCAATTCTTGATGTGTGTGAAGAAGCACATTTGTAATGTAAATAACCTCAGAAGTTTTGTGATATTTTAAAATAACCCATCTGGTGGGAAAACAAGGATTTTCAACCCATTTGGTTCCAGCACTAGTAAATTAGTGTGCATCTAACTCATAGAACCCAGAGATAAACCTCATCCCCAGACTGAGACTCATGTTGCGTTTATTTTCAAGGATAAGTATTTTTAATTGTCTCAGTGTTCTTGACATATTTTTAAAAAGGAAGGCAAAGCACGGAAGACAGTAAACTGAGGAAAGGTTAGGTATCTGATCACTAAAATCAAAATGATGGTCATGTCAAATCATTTTCAGCATGGTTTATATAAGCGAGAAAAACAAAATTAGAGTTTTGTACTTCTTAGTGTGGTCAGCAACAGGCAACTCATCAGAAAGAGAAGTCTCTTAAATTTCCACCCAAATCTGAATCAAATAAATAAAACTTCTAAGGGGGGTATGTATGGGGCAGAATACAGCAAATTAAGTCTGAAGATTTTGCACTGGGGTAATCTTTACCTGAGGGCAATCCCAAATAGAACATACAAAAGAAGTACTGCCTATGGAAGTCATGAGGTACTGGTGTGAGAACCTTATCTTGGTAGGTACACAAATGCCTATTCAGTGGCAAATGGCTAAGGGACAGTTTGGCCATGACAAATGTCAGAGAAGCCAGACACTGCTGCAAATCAAAACAACTGAACAAGGAGAACACCCTGTTTCATAATGAGGAAATAAGTATAAATTAAATATGTATGCTTACGTTTAATATTAATTTGGATTCTTACCCCAACGTTGATAGATAGTAATACTTTTTTAAATCAGTGAACTTTATACAGTGAGATTGTACTAGGTAGGCCCTGGTAAAAAAAAGTAGAAGGTTTGTTTGTCTGAAAGCACAATACATATAAACACATCTGTTACAACAATAGTTCTTAATGAGTGGTTGTGTGGATTAATGATGTCACAAGGAAAATCTTTTTTAAGATACCCAACTCATGTATTCCCACCTTATAGCCAGTGGATGGGATAAGAGTATATTTTTCTAAAAAAATCTCAATTAATATTCTATGAATATCTCTTTAAATGGTCCTCTTTTAATATTTGAAAATTACCCTTCTATGTGGATTATTTGCTAGTCTTGCCTTACTAAGTTGGAAGGGTCTTTAAAAACGTAGATCATGGCTCTTATGAGCCTCTTACAGTAACTTGCACATAGTTTGGTGTTCAAAAAAGTTGAATAAATAAATTCCAAAGACTTGTGGTTCATGAACAGGGATGTGATAGATGTATCATAGAAGACAAATACTTCAGGGAGAGCAGGATTAATTAATTCTAAAAATAACCTACTAAAAATTCAACTTTAACCCCGAAGCTGCCTAAATAGAATTCAGGAAGAAAACAGTGTACATTATTTATAACTTCTCTGGTCATAAATACAGAACATCAGCTAAAATTGGTCTTGGATTATTCTTTTAGTCAACAGATATTTATTGAATGTCTCCATTTGCCAGGAACTATCGTGGACTCTATAGATAGAGCAGTAAACAAAACAGATCAAACTCCTTGCCCTCATGCAGCTAATATTTTACTCAGGGAGACCTACAATAACCAAAGCAAATGAATACATATTATACTGTGTTCATTAGGGAAGTGCTAAAGAGAAAAATAAAAGTGAGGAGGAATAGCAAGTATTTAAGGGAAAGTTAGATGAAATTTTAAGAAAGGGAGAAAGGAAAACCTCACAGAGAAGGTACCATTTGAGTCAAGACCTGAAGAAAGTGTTAGAATGAGTCATGTGGTTATTGAAGCAAAGCACACCAAGAGGTTCAGGGAACTCTGCAGGAGAGCAAACGGCCTAAGAGGAGAAAGAGCAATCAGCACTTCAGTAGTGCAAAGCGAGTAACAAGGAAAATGGTGGAAGAGGAAGTCAGCAAGGAGAGGGGAAGAGGGCTGACTCTGCTCCTCCAGGGTCATGGCAAGGAATCCCCAGAGGTAGGAAGCCATTGGCAGCTGACAACATAATCTGACTAATCTGATTTACAATTCAAATACTCACCTGGTTGCTATATGTAAGAAAATTGAAGGAGCATAAAGGCAAGAGAAGTCCAGTTAAGAGCCTACAGCCACAATGTGAAATGATGGTGGCTTGACCAGGCTCAAAATATTGGTGATGAGAGGTGGTCCGATTCTGGAACTATTTTGAAGGCAATTTTGCTGATGAGCTAAATGTGGAGTATAAGCAAAAGAGAGGCATTAAGGATGAAGATGAGGTGTTGGTTGTAAGCAATGGGAAGAATACATTTGCCTATAACTGAGAAGGGGGAAGACGTTGGTGGAAGTAAGTGTCACATCAGAACTCAGTTTTACACGTGTCAAGCAGAGCTGCCAGGTGGTCATCTGGATATGTGTGTCTGGAATTTAGGGGAGAGGTTGCAATGCACAAGTAGTTGATATCACCAAATGACATTTCTTCCTAGCTCTGACCACTAAAATTGGCTGCTTTCAAAAGGTATTTTAAAAATACAGCAGAATTGGCAGTGCCTTTGATAGCGGTCCTTAAAAAAACACAGAAATCTTTATATGGTCATTTGTTTTCAATAGAGACAATTCATTAAACCTAATCATATACTCATCAATCAAAGCAGTAAATTCATGCTGTCTACTCATATCATTACAATGATCTCTCCTTGTCTGCTGTTTTGCTTTCTACGGTTTTAATTAACCACGGTCAACCAGGGTCCAAAACTATTCGATGAGAAATTCCATAAATAAACAATTTATAAGTTTTAAGTTGTGGGCCATTTTGAGTAGCACGATGAATCCTCCCTTTGTCTAGCTTGTCCCTGCTATGTGTTCTACTTACCTGTGAGTCACCTAGTAGCTGGTTCAGTTACCAGATCCATTGGTAGAGTATAGCAAGGCTTGTGTTCGAAGAACCCTTATTTTGCTTAATAATGCCCCCAAAGCACAAAAGTAGTGAAGCTGGCAATGCAGATATGCCAAAGAGGAGCCATAAAGTGCTTCCTCTAAGCAAAAAGGTAACAGTTCTTGGCTTAATAAGGAAAGAAAAAACATCATACACTGGGGTTGTTAAGATCTATGGTAAGAACAAATCTATGTGTGAAATGGTGACAAAAGAAAAAGAAATAGTGCTAGTTTTGGTGCTGTACCTCAAACAACAAAAGTTATGGCCATGGTGCATGATAAGTGCTTAGCTAAGGTGGAGAAGGCTTAAAAGTATGGGTGGAAGACAGGAACAGAAATGAATTTTTATTTGTGGCAATGAGTTGCACCACAAAGCATCGAGCCTATATGAAGGCTTCAGCAAGGCATCCCTTGACATGACAGACACCACGCCACTTACTGCAAGCAAGGAATGGTTACACAGATTCAAGAATACAGAAGGTCAACCGTCTACATAACAATGCCCATGACACTCCCCTCACTTCAGTTCATCAATTTATCATTTCACATCATCACTGGAGGAAGGGTGAGTATAGTACAACAGGATATTTTGAGAGAGAGAAAAAAAGACCACATTCATATAACATTTATTACAGTATATTGTTAGAGTTGTTCTATTATTAGTATTATTACCGATCTTTTTCTGTGCATAATTTATAAGTTAAATTTTATAAAAAATATATATGTATAGAAAAATAACATAATGCAGATGGTCCCTGACTCATGAGCATTTGATTTTACAATTTTTGGACTTTACAATGGTGTGAAATCTTTCTGTCTTTCACTTTTGTACAGTAATGAATTAACAACATTAGATATTTAATGCTATATTATGAAATAAATTCTGTGTTAGGTGATTTTGTCCAACCATAGGTTAATATAAGTGTTCTAAGTACATTTATGGTAGGTTAGCTAAGCTATGGTGTTTGGTAGGTTAGATGTATTAAATGCATTTTCGACTTATGACATTTTTAACTTATGATAGGTTTATAGGAATATAACCCCATTGCACATCAGGAGCATTTGTATATGTAAGATTTGGTACTATCCAAGGTTCAGGCACCAACTGGAGTCTTCAAATGTATCCTCCCACAGACAAGGGGGGACTCTGGTAATACTAAAGTAATGGCATGGGTTTGTGGTCTGATTTAATGTATGACTAGAGTTGAGATAATCCAGAGAAACAACTATGTAGCGCCATCTCTGCATATGTATGTCTCACACTTTTCCAGGAATGGCAAAGAAATTTACACCCATGCTTCTAAGGGTATGTTGAGACCTCATGTTGAACACGTTTTAAGTCTCATGCTTTATCTTTAACATTTATTGGAATTTAAAAAATAAATTTAAAAGATTAAATGTCTTAAAGTTTTTACTAAATACAGTAAGTCTTAACGTCATTGATAGATTCTTGGAAGCTGTAACTTTAAGCAAAACGCGGTATGGCAAACCTTGAGTAATGCTGTTTTTCAACTTCATTTCATTATAATGTTGATGAGAAAAAAAATGGCTTTCCATATACCTTATTTTGTTTAAAGTCTCAGTTTCTAAGAGACTATTGATGAAGCTAAGTGAGGACTCACTGTACCTAACTTTCCCCATAAAATTGGCTTTGATAATTGCCTACTACTTTAAAATCATTACCATCCTCGTGTCATTACCATCACTATCACTATCATTACCATCATCATAGCCATCTTTTTTTAAGCCCTATTAGGTACTGAGTCATGCACTTTACTTTTATAATACTACATACCAAGTGTGTGTTATTTTATATGTTTTCAATATAAATGTATTTAATTCTAATATTAACATACATAACTGTGTGTTATTTTATGTTTTCAATATAAATGTATTTAACTCTAATATTAATCTTGTGTTATCCATAATTATTTCTTGCACTAAAGCCAGATGCTTCATGAAAATACTCGTAAATAGGCAAATTGCTTTCCTTCCATTGTGAAATTTAAAAAATCAACAGTCAAGATTAAAATAATACAAATAAGTGTATGGAATTGGCAACAATTGAGAAATCTGTACTGTTGAGTACTTGCCATATACCTGAGGAATGCCTGTCTGAACAGTAGATTTTTACAATGTCCTACATCAGTGAAATGCCATCCATACAATGAATTGACAATCTACTTATTTGCATTGCAAGATGATTAAAATAGCACTTGTAGAGATAAACATCAAGTAGTCTAAACTACTGGCCTTTAATTACTGGTAAAACTTTAAAAATACCGAAGCACGAGAATTAGGACATTTAAAAAATCCAAGAAATCTTTAATCAAATACTTATGAGATATATCTGAGTGTCCAGAAATAAAGATAAATAGGAAAGTGTACTCCCACAAGCTTGAGTATTTCTTCCAAATCCTACATCCATTTAAGTTGGCAGGGCATATCAGTGGTTTATTTGGACATTGTCCACATTTGTAAATGAGCATCTTCGTTTTTGTATTTTGGCACAGGACCATGTAAATGATTATACTGGTATATATTTAATGTAGTGGATATAAAACATGGCACAAAGTAGAAGTACCAATTTTAGAAAATCAAAAAAACTCATCAAATAACTTCTCGCAAGTCTTCAACGTTAAGTAGCCTGCAACGCATGGATTGCTGAATACATCTTCCCAGTTCACATGGCCATACAATTTCCTTTCCATTCTCCTCACATATCACTTTCTTCCCATCCCTGTAGAGTCTGTCTCTGTGAAAGGACTGAGGCACAGCACAGAGTCAGGTGGAGATTCCACGGGAGGAGGGGGGGTCTACCGCCCTCCGCACATCGCTCCAGGAGATGGCATTCTGGTGAAACATGCAGGAGAGAAGACACACAAGCTTCTCTGACATCTTTCATGAAAGATGATGATAATTTTCTTAGACAGAATATTAAAGTCTTTTTACTGTCACTTTAAACTAAAAAGGAAAGTAGAGCTAATATACATAATCAGTTAAATTGTTAAGTAGGCAAATTTTATTTCTCCAAATCCTACATCTTCTTTGATGACAACCTTCTTTCTTTCTCTTCTGTCACTTCTTTCCCCAGACTGTCTCTGGCCACGGTAAAGTCCAACTTATTTGCTCACATGGGGTTGAACTCAAAGTGAGCAGCCCACACTTAGAATATTCTCTTTGGTCTTTCATTCCCATCAAAATGTACCTACTCGATGAGTTTTTCAGATTGTAGCTAGCCAAATGATAATAATACAATTGATACCAATGTGCCAGAGGTTGAGGTAGAAACTTGGAGCTGAAAGGGAACTTTCAGGGGTAATTAATTCAATCCTTCACTTAAACCTGGAATCATCTAGGTCATTTCACAATTATCATTACAGATTTTGTCCTACCCTATTTCCAGAGACCAAAATTTACTTCATTTTGAGGCAACACATTCAATTTTAATATTCCTACACAGGTCTTAGTTCTGGAGTGACACAAAATCACTATCTTCACACCCAGAGCCCAGCTCACCCTAGGACATTGACTGCTTCTGATCCACTTCAAGAGACACCCTTACTTCAGGTTTCTGGCTGGGTTTTGAAAATGGGAAGCATCAGCAGGAGATCAGAGGAAGAGTGAGGTCAGGATAAGTATTCTTTCTACAGGTGATTGTCAGGAGTACAGTGGTGTCTTCTCATTCAGGTGGGCCTTACTAGACAGTTCCACTTCCTGGTCCCTTCAGGCTCAAGAGTGATGACAACTCTCTGCTATCATTATCTCTAGAGTACTATAACAGTCCTCATCTAATCCTTGTTGGGTTGTTTTATTTCTTTTCTCTTTTGTTTTTTGAGACAAGTTCTTGCTCTGTCACCCACACTGGAGTGCAGTGGAGTGATCTTGGCTCATTGCATCCTCAAATTCAAGTTTGAGGCTCAAGTGATCCTCCTGTCTTGACCTCCCAAGTAGCTAGAACTACAAGCAGGTGCCATCACACCTGGCTACTTTTTTTTCTTTTTTGGTAGATACTAGGGTTTTTCTCTGTTGCCCAAGCTGGTCTGGAACTCCTGGTCTCAATTGATCCTCCTGCCTTGGCCTCCCAAAATGCTGAAATTGCAGGCCAGCTTGTTTTCTTCTTAATAATTTTATACAGGTATAATGTTTATAATAAAATTTATTCATTTAAAGTATACAACTTAATGGCTTTTAATATGGTCACAGAGTTGTTCAAACATCACCACAATCCATTAGATCACCCCAAGAAGAATCTACATACCCATTAGCAATCACTCCCTATTTCTTGAAAACTACTTATTCCCAGGCAGCTACTAATCTACTTTCTGTCCCTATAGATTTGGTTCTCTGGATATCCATTTCCTAACAATGGAATCGTGCATTATGTATTCTCTTGTGATTAGCATCTTTCACTAAGCATAATGTTTTCAAGGTTCATCCATGTTGGAGCTCGTATCAATGCATCATTTCTTTTTATTGTCTAATAATATTCCATTGCATGGATACACCACATTTTATTTTTCTATCAGTGGATGGCTATTTGGTTGTTTCCACTTTTTAACTATCATGTGTATAAGTTTTTGTGTAGACATATGTTTTCCTTTCTCTTGAGGAGATACCTAAGAATGGAGTTGCTGGATCATATGGTAACTCAAAAGGTTTGACCTTTTGAGGAGCCACCAGACTGCTTTTTAAACAGCTGTCCATTTTACATTCCCATCAGCAAAGTACAAAGTGTTCTAAATTCTCCAGATTATCATGAACACGTGTCCTTTTCTGCCTTTTTTAAAATTGCAACCATCCTAGTGAGTGTGAAGTATTATCATGCCTGGGTCTTAGTTTTTAAACCCTGTCTATATCCTTATAGCTACTCCCTTTATTAAATTCTCAAATCATTTCATTGAAAGCCATCATCTGTTTCTTACCAGATGCTGATTGACTCAAAAGCCAATTCTTTTTTAAAGATTGTTTTAAAATCCTCCCCAAGTTTCTCTTTTTCAGGATAAACAACTCCTCTTTGTATGAACTATCATTTTCTGGATTATTTATCCTCTAATTCACCAACTTTAGACATTAAATTGCCAATGTCTTTTAAATTACTTTACCAGATGTGACTTATATGAACTGAGCAGTATAGATTTCATCAGCTGATATAACTTCTTGGTAATAGACACTTTCTACTAATAATGATGTAAAAGATGATAGCACCTCCAGCTTTAGCAGCTCTATCTTACTGTTGACTTATATTAAACATAAAATCAACAAGAACATTTTGAAAATAGAATATTAATTCAAGTATTCTCTACCTGTAACTGACCAATTGACTTTTAAATAGCATGCAGAGTTATTTATCACTGTTTAATTTCATCTCACTAAGTTTTGGTCAACACCAAGCCTACCACCAACTTTCTGAACACCAAATGAGACAAAATGAGTTAAAGTACCAAGTACAGGTATGGGCTTTCCAGAAATGGCAAGCAAAATGTTACTTTCTTCAACTTCTTTCTTCCTTCATCAAAGTTCTTATAAAAATAATTTTAGTTTAATAAGGTCCCACTTGTCTATCTTCTCTCTTATGACCTGTGGGTTTCGGGTTTTGTTCAGGAATTGGATGCCAGTTCCGATTTCCATGAGGGTATTTTCTTCCTTTTCTAAGGTTCTTATGGTTTGAAGTTTTGCATTTAGGTCTCTGATCCATTTGGAGTTAACCTTTGTGCATGGGGATAGATAGGGGTCCTGTTTCAATCCTCTGCATGTGGTCAGTCAGTTTTCCCAGCACCATTTACTGAATAGGTTCTCCTCTCCCCAGTGGTAGGTAGTGGGGGTTTTGTCAAAGATGAGTTGGTTGAGAAATTGAGGTTTTGCTTCTGGAATCTCAATTCTATTCCATTGATCTATATGCCTGTTCTTGTACCAATACCAAGCTGTTTTGATGATTGTAGCTTTATAGTAAAGTTTGAAGTCTGGTAATGTGATACTACCTGCTTTGTTTTTTTTGCTGAGGATTGTTCTGGCTATTCTTGAACATTTGTGTTTCCATATGAATTCCTGTGTTGTTTTTTCCAGGTCAGAGAAGAATGTTGCTGGTAATTTGATGGGTATTGCATTGAATTTATAGATTGCCTTAGGTAAGATGGACATCTTCACAATGTTGATTCTTCCAATCCTGGATATTTTTCCACTTGTTTGTGTCATCTTTGATTTATTTGAGCAGTGTTTTGTAATTTTCATTGTAAAGGTCTTTCACGTCTCTAGTTAGGAAGATGCCAAGGTATTTCATTTTTTTTGTGGCTATTGTGAATGGAATTGTGTTTTTTATTTGGGTTTCTGTTTGTTTATTATTGGTGTAGAGAAATGCGATTGTCTTTTGTACATTTATTTTGTATCCTGAGACTTTGCCAAAGGCCTTTATCAATGTAAGGAGGCTTTTGACAGATTCTCTTGGGTTTTCAAGGTACACAATCATATCATCTACAAAGAGAGATAACTTGACTTCCTCTTTTCCTATTTGGATACCCCTGATTGCCTCCTCTTCTCTGATTGCTCTAGCCAGGACTTCCAATACTATGTTGAACAGGAGGGGTGAGAGTGGGCATTCTTGTCTAGTTCCAGTTTTCAGGGGAATTGGTTCCAATTTTTGTCC